>NC_137636.1:8515562-8666609 GCF_963383615.2 Lipophrys pholis
CTGGTACTAGTACGGTAATTACCTTTAAATTTAAACTTCAAAGTTTTTCTTTCCCATGGCGCAGAGTATATATGGTGAAAATATCGGTATTTTCAGAAAAAACAAACAATTACTACCGTAAATGAATACTATCTCAACGTAAAGCCGATATTGATGATGCCTTCCATTGCAAAATCCAGAAATATTTCAATAAAAACCTCTTGTGTGAATGTTTTTACAGGCTCACCCTAACAGCATGGCTTTGAGCCGAAGGCTCGTTTGTTCACAATCGCAGGGTCTCAGTGTTGTGTTGTGTCCACTCCTCTAAAGAAATTTGTTTTTATTTCAGATTTTTTCGGGCGTAAATACATCTCAGACTTAGTTGTAGGTTATGAAGTGTCTTCGACTCCTGAGGTCCTCAGAAAGAAGTTTACTAAGTGTTCCCAGAGTGAGAAGCAAACAAGGAGAAGCAGCTTTTAGTTCCTGCGCTCCTCAGCTGTGGAACAAACTTTCTGAACACCTGAAGACTGCTGACACCCTCACTTCTTTCAAACCAGGCCTTAAAACACTATTGTTTTTATTTGATTACTTTCATCTTAATAAAGCATTTACTGTTACTGCCAGGAAGAGACTCAAGAGCCTAAGGAGGTGGAGGTGGAGGTGGAGGTGGTGAGAGACAGGAGGATGATGGCTAAGCTGTCATTCATGATGGACAATGACTCACACACCAGGCAGTACACAATAACAACTATGCAGAGCTCCTTCAGTGACAGACTGCGTCACCAAAAATGTATGATGGAGAGATACCACAGGTCCTTCCTTCCTGCTGCTGTCAGACTGTACAAACAGCAGTCCACACATAATTGTGTAATCTTTTTTTATATATTCTCTTGCTGTTTATGCTGCTCCCATTGTTGCCAGCCCCTGTTTCTGTATCTATATTGCTTGGTTGTGTAACTGTGTGGCTGTCCTCTATGCTGCTGTGATACTGCAATTTCTCACTCGTGGGACGAATAAAGGTTTATCTCATATTATCTCATCTCATCTCATCTTTATTCCTTCCTTGATCACATTGTTACATGTTTTTTTTCCCAATTCTTAATTGCTTAAGATTAAGATTCTTAATCACATTGATTTAATGCTTTATTTGTTTGTACTGAAGCACTGTGAACCACTGTGAAACGCCTTGTATCGGAACGGTGCAATATAAATACATTTACCTTACCTAAAACAACAAAGAAATAATGTTTTCTTTGAAATTTTTGCAATTTGTTTGACAGGCCGGATTGGAGTCTTATGCAGGCCGGTTTTGGTTGTCAAATCAGGGTTTGAAAACCCTGATTTATGGGGTTGTTGTTCAATAAATGAGATTTTACTCCTGTATTTCACCATATTCAAAGTTTGGCCTGAGCGCCACTGGTTTGAATTGACATATTTTTGTTGTAACCGAAGTGAAGCGTGTCTGCATTGGCTGCGAGTCGACTGAAAACACTTTGAACTCACTGGATTTGCCAAACGCAGGTGTGGATAATCAGGCTTCGCGCTCCTCGAGTACTTTGCAGCCGGTCGCGGCGGTGCGGCCCTTTTTGTCCTCTCTGGCTGCCCGTAGCCGTCAAGACTCCGCGCGCGCTTCCGCGGGTCTTGTTTTGTGGTGGGAGATTTGTTCCTCCTCCTCTCAGGAAGTGCGCTCGTGACAGCAAAACATGGCTCAGAACTTTCAGTCGTCCATCCTCTCCCTGACTTTGCCGATCTCCTGTCAGATATGTCTCGGAAAGGTGAGGTTTTGAATCCCTAACGTCTCTTTATCCCTTAAAAACCGATCGGGTGTTTGCTGATAACGCTCTGCTCGCGTCGACGTTGTCGCAGCGGTTACTGTCCGAGCTAACTTCGTGTCAGGAATCACTTTTGAGCCGCGGATAACCGCTTTTGTCTGCTCGTGTCTGTGTCCGCCTATAAGGTCAGGCAGCCGGTCATTTGCACCAACCACCACGTGTTCTGCTCGTCCTGCATGGAGATGTGGTTGAAGAAAGCCAGCCAGTGTCCCACCTGCAGAGTCCCCATCACGGCGGAGAGCCCCTACAGGGAGATCATCGGTGAGTAGCTGCACAGAAACCAAGAAGACAGACAGAGACACACAGTTCGGCTGCCTGCAGCCTCCTACAGTCCTTCATTATGTAAAGTAAAGCATGTTTAGATAAGGCAGCTGCAGCTTTAGCTTCACTTTGACTTCTCTGTGTTGAGGGATGTGTTGAGTCAGATCAAGACGGTCAAACTATCACTGTCCTCCTTGGTTTGCTATTTGGTCCCGGCTCCTGCAGTTAACAGTGGTTTGACAGAGAATTGACGCACTAAAGTAAAGCCCTATGATGGCTACAAATGTATTGTGGGCTGCACAGTGGAGCAGTGGTTGGCACTCTCGCCTCACACCGAGAACATCCTTTCTGTGTGGAGTTTGCTTGTTCTCCCTGTGTATGCCTGTTTTCTCACAAGAAATATGCATGTGAGGTTAATTAGTGACCCTAATTCAGCCATAGGTGTGGATGTGAGTATCTGTGGTTGCGTCTCTGTGTTTGTCCTGTGATGGACTGGCGATCTGTCCAGGGTTGTACCATTGCCCTCGCACAGACTTGGCTGGGATTGGCTCCAGTGGCCATGTACACCTGAAACGAAATGATGTGTAATACAATTTAAATATGCAGATGACGTAATGTTTCTAGTCTGGTATCTTGACTCAAAATTATACTCCGATTAATGTATTCCTAGTACAGCAAGGGAATTTAAGGACATTACACAATTTCATTGAACACTAGAACTAGATGTTTGTTTACAGACATTTGCCTTTCTGGGCTCATGAGATGAGTGTTCCTGCTGCGTATCAATAGGCCGATGGATTGGATCACGTTTTCTCCACGCATTGTTGAGATCTCTTCACTGAGTAACACAGGTTTTGTCCAGACAAACAATAAAGCTGAATAGTGGCAGCCAGACAAGGAAAGATAGTCGAGCAGAGATGCCAAAGAAGCAGCAAGGTTTCTCAAAGTAATAGTACAACTTACCTCTGACAATTCCATTCTTTTTTTCTCAGACACCCACTAAATACCTTTGTGCTGTGTTTCCTATAGTTATTTTTTTTAAATCATATTACGTTACTTTAAATGACCAGAGACACCGGTGACAAATGTATCCTCATGCATCTTTTGGGCAATTAAAATAAACTCCCTTGTAAGAGTAAGGATTAGGATGCCTTGGATCCCATTTTTCTTGAATGTCCTTAAACACATCTTCAAATTCTGTACTCACCGTAAATAAATGATATCGTCTCGTTTTTATTCATCTCATTTGCAGTGTATTGCTCAAATTCAAGACTGCCAGTATAAAAAGAAGCCAATAGATATCCTAATCAAGACTGTGCAATATATTTTAAAGGGCAGCATTGTTGCTACATCTACATGATATATACAGTCTTGTGACGAAACCCCTGCTCACCCTTGAAATGCTTAATCTTTCAAAATAAAACATTTAGCTTTTAAAATAGTGTGTGCCATTCATTTGTAGGATGTTGTGCACAAAACAAGTTCCCGTGAAAAGCCGGTGTTGGTATGCTTGCAAAAGGTAGTTTGGTTTGACTGAAGTCTCAAAGTATGAATGCAACGCAAATAACCAAGCACGAATTGGACGTGACAAACTACACAACTGTTGAACTTCTACAGTTTATCAAAAAGACAGTTTCCCCTCTTTATACACTTTTATAGACCGTCAGTTGCTACGGGTCCCACGGCAGTAATCCAACATGCATTGTCTGCTCGCACATTTAGCACAGCACTTAACATTGTTTATGCAAAATATACATCACAAGAGGTGTCCCAGTGGTTGTTTTTATTCACATGTAAAGGCTCCACAGGCATGAACATGGACTCCGGCATTACATCACCATATGAACGTGAAGTGACTTCAGTTTTAACGGTATTGCTTTATGTATTTGTCTCAAGTAACCTTATCGTGTTTCATTGTTTTTCAGGCGGATCAAATGAGAGTGACCACAGTGATAATCCCTCTATAAGGAAATGTCTTAGAAAAACCAGAGGAGAACTACTGTTAAGGGAGTATGAGGTATTAAATCAGTAATGTTCACAAGTATAGTCAACAAACCGACAACGTTCCTGTGGTAAACCTGTTCAGAGCACGCAGCATTGTGTTGTGAGTTGTGTTCATTTTCAAGCATCTTTTCAGGTTTGCATAATTTCTTCCCCAACAGGAGGAGATTGAAAAATTTATGTCAGAAAATGAAGAGCTGAAGACAAAAACTCTGAGTCTGGAGGCACAAATGAAGGCTGCTTTGAGTTCATGCAGTGATAACGCAGCTCAGAGGACAGAAGACAAAGCCGTTCTCCCCTTTATCCTGAAAGATTTGGAAAACAATGTCCAGGCTGCAGAAGATACCTGCGCCAAACTGAAGCAGGACATGGAAAAGCTGAAGGAGGTAGACGACTCCTTGTCCAAGACTTTACACTGATGAAACATGTTTTTCTTGCTCGATGCAGATTTTATTTAATTTGTTTTCCTTTTTCTTTTGAAGAGTCATTGAGAAATGTAATGGGCTACCTCTCTGTTTTCAGACAAACAAAGCATTGCGATCTCAAAATAATGACCTCGTACAAGAGAATATGCGACTGAAAGTAGAGGTGGATAACCGGTCTCCTCACAAGTAAGTGTTGGCTTTTTCTTTCATGACATCCAAAATGTGAACCACTTGTAAAGGAGGCCTTGATAATTTTACTTATTTAAGAAATGTAACTTCTGTTATTAGTCCCTGTTAGTTTCTAAGCAACTAATGATTTGCTGGGATCTTAACCTGCTTCATGTATGATTTTGTAATTTAAAATGTCTGCACTTAAATAGTGAGTCAATTACAAAGTGTCACTCGGTGAAGTGTTGTTTTTTTATTTTATTTTTTTATTTCTGTCTCCAGGTTTGGTCGGTTCACAGTGGCAGCAATGGAAGCTAAAATTCAGCATTATGAGCGCGACATAGACCACTTGAAGAGGGCCCTGGATCGCAGTGACCAGTACATCGACGATCTGGAGTCTCGGCTGAGAAAGTCTGAGAAGAGATGTCTTGAGATGCAGGACGCATGCCGGAAGAGCCAGGCCGGGACGGACTCGCTCTCACAGCAACAGAAAATCAACATGATGATGCGTAGTTTGAGTGACAATGAGAGGGAGTTGATCTGCAGCAATCCGGAGGCCGAATGTTCGACGTTCTCAAGAAATCCTAACGTGACGTCGAGGCCAGCCGCCGATCGTAAAGCGTTTAACGTGGCTGAAGAGAGGAATGTTACTGAAGACCAGAACAATGAAGACTCGGAAAGCCCTTCTGACTTCTTGCCCGCGACCCCATCCGCCGCTTTCCGCACCCTGACCCTGAGAAGCCCTGGACTCCGTGAAAAGAAGGTCGCATTTAAGCCTTCGTCTCATCAGCGGAGGCTGGATTTTAACGTGACTCCTGAAAAGCACAGAGAAAACCCATACAAGTACTTCCACCGATTCCCCAGAGGCTTCCCGTCAGATTTTGTGGAACTGTCGAAGTCGAGCTTCTGGGGTTGTCTGCAGAAGCCCAACTTTGACCAGCCATACCCGGGTCCAAGTCAACGAAGCTTACTTCAGAGATCCACGTCCTCCGATTTTGACGACGACGATTCCGATAACCAGATGTCCAGTGAAGCCTGCATGAATGCGGCTTACCTCGACAAAATCTCCGAGTTAGACTCCATGATGCTGGAAGGCGAGGGTTCTGTAAGTGCCGTGTCACAACTCTCCCCACCTTCCTCGCCCCCAGCAGGTGTGGACAAAACTCTCACCCCAGACTCTCAAACCTCTCCTGCTGATGTGTCTCCAAACATGGCTGGGAACCTTGTGAGTCGATGCAAACCGAAAAAACATCAAGCGTGTGACAATGTGGATGACGAAGAGGCTCCAAAATGTCCGGAGGAAGGTCTGTCTGCACTCGAGCCCAGGAGGAGGAGCAGCACCCAGGTCCCAGACAGTACACAACACATGGGGGACTCTCAAACTGATGAGCTGTCTTTTGATCTGCTGTTTGACCCGATGGACGAGGTGCAGGCCGGTCCCTCTGGCTCTCTTAGTTCAGCAGGCCGAGACCATGATCATGTAACTCCTCCTTGTAGCTGCACTGGTGGTGAGTCTGTGAACACAAGAGCACAAGCACTAAACAGCAGCCAGCCAGTGAAAAGAAAGTCTCACAGTCCCTTCAGCACCAACAGTCCCACCAAACTGTCAAAGCTCATGTGAGCAGAATCTGTCTTTTCACTGCACCGTGCACTGTACCAACGTTGTATCAGGATTCGTGACTGTGTGGCTGGAAACGATTCACAATTACTTCGAATGACATTGAATATGATGCTAGGCTCTAACTTATTGTCTGTTGTGATATGAATTGAGGCATAATTAATAGGCCAGGATTGACAGTTTTGGTGCTTTTTTTTTTCTTTTCTTTTTTTTCTTTCTCTTCTTCTTCTCTCCTTCTCCTCCTCTTAGGTCTCAGTGATGGTTAGATAGCTAGTAATGCCAGCTTTCATTGCAATCGTATAAACACCTGAGATCATTTTTCTTGTCATACCACACTACATACCGGTGTGGTGCTCGGATATTTTTCTAATATGCTTGTGGTCTACTTGTTTTAAGCGATGTAGTAAACACAAGCTCGAGGGTATAATCTTTATGACATGCACTGTTGGAAATGGCTGACTTTGATTTTGACAATGTAAGGCTATAAAAAAAATGTAACGTGTTAAAGAAATAAAATTGATGCAAACTGATTTCTTTCTTTGCTGTTTGTCATTGTTATTAATATGAGTGTTGATAATATTTTTATTTCACATTTTTTGTTTCTGTTCTGCGACCTTCTCTGATAGTTTGCAATTGGCTCCATTGAATAGTTACAAATACTAATTTGCTGCCATTAAAGGTGCAAACAGCCTGGCCTGCTCGTGTCGATAAAAGGCATGTAGCTCCTAACGACACACATTAGAGACCTCACGCACTGCAATTCCGTTGGAGCGCAAAACGCCTTATTTATTATGCAAATTTAACGATATCGTGTATATTTCACATACCTCTAATCGTCGCATGAAATTTTAATTGGGCAACCGTTGCGGTTTGAATAAATGAAGTGTTAATTCATTTGGATTAATTAATTTAGGTTTTGAAAGAAAAGAAAAAACCGTACAAGGTGACGCTGGTGTATTAAATCAATTTGTTTAGCGCTCATCTGGACATGATGGCCTTTAATGAGAAGGCGGCACTCTCATTATTTCCAAAGGGTTAATGTGAGGGACGGGACAGGCTCCAAGAGATACCGATCACATTTGAATACAAAACAGAATACACATCTAAAGCCATGCTTTTAAAGGTTCCTACTTTAATGCCCATTTCATATTGGGGAAAAAAAAATTGTTCATCTTTCCTAAATTCAGTTCGATAAAGCCCAGCCTAGAATAGATACTTGCTCAAATAAACAACGTTAAGTCCATGGTTTCCGGCCTCTAAGTAAAGAATAAGGCCTAAAGGCACCGGGACCCGCGCAGTTCTGTGGCTGGATGGAGAGGAGTAAGCCCTTAAAAACGCCAGGCGTCTAGTCTCCAGATGTTATTGCCTTGCCCTGTGAGCAGTTTTTATCTGTCAGCCTGTTCACTGTTCTGGCAGTTTATGTCTCGCGAGAGCAGCCGAGCACGGGCTTGACGAGATCTGAGGCGCTCAGGTGTAAGAGGCTCTCTCATCCCCAGCAGTGGGGAAACAGTAGACAGATAAGTGCGTCTGAGAGACTGCAGGCATCTCTGTGATCTCCGGGCTCAAGGCTGCACTCGGCGCACTACACAGCGAACTACACTGCATCATTACTGGATAGGCAAAGGATCACTGTGTGTCTATGACTCTTTTCCAGCTCTTGTAAGCCGTTTCCCTCCTTCTTTCCCGTGCACTTTAATTGGAGACGCTCGCCAAGATGATGTCCATGAACAGCAAACAGCCGCACTTCGCCATGCATCCCTCTTTACCCGAACACAAGTACACCACCCTGCATTCCAGCTCGGAAGCTATAAGGAGAGCCTGTCTACAAACTCCACAGGTAAATTATGCCCTAAACTTTTTTTTTTTTCCTTTTTCTTTTTACACACGGCTGCTTGTAGCGCTGAACGCAGTCTGCGCGTAATAACAAGGAGCGCTCCAAGGCACATTCAGCCAAGACGCGCGCTTAATGTTTTTTTCATGTATTCCACAGCAATCACTGGAAGCATCTCTGATCTTTTTGAAAGCATGCTCACGCAAAGTCTGGCTTTACTGTTTTTTTTTTTTTTTTTGGGGGGGGTATAATTTTTTATGACTTGCCGCTTCTGAAGGAATACTCCGACTCTGTTGTGTGTCGCCAAAAAAGTCCCGACTGACAGATACATTTATTAATGTTTTTCTTTTTTGTTCTGCCGTCTTCTGCTTCGAATTTCTTACTCATTCCGTACCCTTTTGTTTTCACCCTTGTAGCTACAGAGTAACATATTCGCGAGTTTGGATGAGACCCTGCTGGCCCGGGCTGAGGCTTTGGCGGCCGTGGACATCGCCGTGTCCCAGGGCAAGACGCACCCGTTCAAGCCCGACGCCACCTACCACACGATGAGCACGGTGCCATGCTCGTCGACATCCACCGTCCCGCTGGCGCACCACCACCACCACCATCACCACCACCACCACCAGAACCTGGAGCCTCCGGACATCATGGACCACATCACCTCGCCGTCCCTCGCGCTGATGTCCAGTGCACACGACGGGACAGGCGGCGGAGGCGGCGGCGGCGGAGGTGGCGGCGGAGGGCTCATCTCCACCGCCTCTGCCCACCCGCACTCTCACATGCACGGCTTGAGTCACCTGTCCCACCAGGCTATGAGCATGAACTCGCCTCTCACCCACCACGGGCTCCTACCGGGCCATCACGGAGGGGGCCAGGGCGGCCCAGGGCTCACAAACAGCGGACTCCCGTCCATCAATGACTCGGATACAGACCCCAGGGAGCTGGAAGCTTTCGCGGAGCGCTTCAAGCAGCGGAGGATCAAGCTGGGGGTCACCCAGGCGGACGTGGGTGGCGCTCTGGCTAATCTCAAAATCCCCGGCGTGGGATCACTGAGCCAAAGTACAATTTGTCGATTCGAGTCCTTAACGCTCTCCCACAACAACATGATTGCGCTCAAACCTATCCTCCAGGCCTGGCTGGAGGAGGCCGAGGGGGCCCAGAGGGAGAAAATGAGCAAACCTGACATTTTCAACGGAGGAGAAAAGAAACGCAAGAGGACGTCCATAGCGGCCCCAGAAAAGAGGTCTTTGGAGGCTTACTTCGCCGTACAGCCTCGACCGTCGTCCGAGAAAATAGCAGCTATCGCTGAAAAGTTGGACCTGAAAAAAAATGTGGTGCGAGTGTGGTTTTGTAACCAAAGACAGAAGCAGAAGAGGTTGAAATTTTCCGCTGCTCACTGATGACAAGAACAAACAAACAAACAAACAACAAAAAAGTTGTGTGACTGAATTTGGGGACCAAGGGACACTAAGACACCATTTTCAGTCTTTTGTCTCCAGCGATTTTACACGTTGGTGCACAACGGGCTTTAGATACCCATTTTATGAGGCTTCATATATCTTGTTTATTTTCACGTTATCGGTGAATGTGAAGTATGCAAATAACAGATTACACAGATTTCGCTCAGTTGTTACGAGGGAAAACTTTTAGCGACGTCGACATTGCCTTTTACAACACGTGGACTGAGGTAATTTGCTTGATACTATAGCGAGTTATTTTCTCCTAATAGGCCTATTATTTGAAGTATAGCCATTTACGAATTACCTCATTGATTGTTGACCTGTGTTTTTGCTTTGGTATTATTTATTTATTATTGGGTCGTTCTTGTTATAGGATAACTCATGAATCTGTTCATTTATTCATCTCGTTTATTCATTCTTTATTTCGAGGCTGCTATGAATTCAAATTTAGTTGCAAACTTTGATGGCTAACGAAATAATAATAATGAAAAAAAAAAAGAAGAAGAAGAAATTAGGCCTGCATGAAATCCTAATTCACGGGATGTAATTTCAGCCTCAGTAGGCTGTCACATTTACAGATATATTTATTTTGAATTTGCACAAAAGACCCTTTAGGTTTATAGATCGGTAACGTCGAAATGGTTTTGTATATACAGACATCACTTTATCACTTCAGGGGTGAGCTCCAGTTTGAAATAAATTATAAGGGGTATATCAACGTCATTGGCATCACGAGGAAATTTATCAAACAGATCAAAGCACGGAGTCCCTTTTCTGCTTCGTGCAGGAAATATAACAACGGGGGGAAAAAAGAAAGGGAAATCTCTCCTCCATGTGTTTCAGTTTGCAGTGCAAACACCCTATGCATTGGAGAAAGAATCACAGCGTGCAGTACTGACTACTGAGACCTTATTTTGTGGATGGTGTAAGTCACTGTTAAATGCCTGTTTTCACATTAAGATCACCACGTTGTTTGTCGTGTTAACTGTTACGGAAACGTTGTGTAAGTGATTTTTATTTATTTATTTTGTGCACAAGTATGTTTACAAAACTGCGGCGGACATGTGCATCATGGAAAATGTCCCACTGTCTCCTTCCCTCTCTCACAACTTTCTCCGCTCTCCTCTGTTCCCCTCTTACTTTTCATTGGTACTATTCATCCTGTAAGCCAAATCCAACAGGGAGGTGTGTTCCAGCAATCTTCTAATAAATCAAAGAAAGAAAACCATGCTTTTCTGGTTGTGATTGGGCCTACACTCAACTCGAGAGAAAGAGTGTATCACTCTTTGGAGGGCTACAAATCTATTTAAATTGAGACTTTTTTTTTTTTTTAAATAGCATTCCTCTGACGCACTTGATGAATAAAATTATAATGAAAAAAATAAACGAAAAACGTGTAAGTTTGTCCAATCAAGAAGCCTTAAAAATATTTATTTAAATGTTAATAATATGATAATAATAACAATAATACTTAATTAATTTGCTCTCTATAGTCCACGAATAAAAATAGTAGATAATATATATATTTATATTTTATGTATTGTAATGCTTCTTTTAGACAGAATCACCAGAGAGTAGATACAGCACTCATCTGCATGCCTGAACTCCTTCAGTAAGATAAAGTTACTCCCTTTCCTCACTGGTTTAAAAGAAAATAGACAACAATCAACAATTAATGAAGTTTCACAGCAGAGTCAGAATAACTTACCAGCAACATTAAAGAGAGAGAGAGAGAGAGAGAGAGAGAGAGAGAGAGAGAGAGAGAGAGAGCGCAAAAAATTAAACAGTAAATTTTATTTGTTTATAAAAAGGACTGTTATAATCTTCACCCTCCTCTTAACATTTCTCACCCCCATGCAGTAACTTGCAGCAGCCATAATCTTTTGGTGGCCTTCACTTTCGGCTGAATTTATAAGAAGGAATTTTTAAATGCATGTAATGCAATATTAATAGCAATTTGCTGATATAAAATGCAATATTTTCAGACAGCTTTCGGGGGTTTCAGGGGAAGCAGGCGAATGAAGCAAGTCGCTGTTAAACAGCAGAGAAAGCTGCTTGTTATTGCTTTTCTTTTGGCTTTTGGCTACATGGACAGAAGAATGGGAGATTCTTTATCGTGAGTAAAATATTTTCAGTTTATTATTATTATTATTATTATTATTATTATTATTATTATTATTATTATTTTAAAGTCTTTTTTTAAATGACTGAATACGAATTTCAAATAACCTTGTGGGATTTATTGAGACTGTCTTGAGTTGCGCCACTTAATCAACGTTATGTCATTACATACACTGCTTAAAAAACGTAACGATTACTTCAAAAGTTGTAAAGAAGTTTTAAAAAAAAATACCAGTAATTTGTTCGCTTATTTTTTAATTCCAGTTTGCCTCGATTTGAAAATAAATCCCAGATTAAAAAAAACAAACTCATTGTAACTGCAGGTTTCTTGAACGAGATTTTGCAAACCACACACGAATAGACAGAATTAAGTTCATCCAAAGAAAATAACGTTTTATTTAATGTACTAACTTTCTTTATTATAGTCCATCATCAGTCGTGTATTGTTGTCTATCTATCTATCTATCTATCTATCTCTATCTATCTATCTATCTATCTATCTATCTATCTATCTATCTATCTATCTCTATCTATCTATCTATCTATCTATCTATCTATCTATCTATCTATCTATCTATCTATCTATCTATCTATCTATCTATCTATCTATCTATCTATCTATCTATCTATCTATCTATCTATCTATCTATCTATCTATCCAGATGATTTTTTTCATCTTATGTGTTCAAAGTTTCTGGATCTAACACAACCTATCCAGAGTAACACAACACCGCTGGCACCGCACACACTCCACGCTCAGCAGCACCACGCGCGCCACATGGCAATCATTTCAGCACCACGAACAGCTCCGCTGGCGGATTGAAGAGTAATGCATTATTGAAAGCCTATATCAAACAGCTCTGGGGTGCTGTCTCTCTGCACAGGGGCTCTGGATGAAGTCGGACTGTCTGCCTGCACAATAGCCTCTAATATGTTAATGGCCGTAGGGGATGCCTGAGGTACCGTCCCCAGCTGCCTCGCCTACCATATGTCAGCCCGTTACGACAGAGTCCTCTATTAATCAGGGGGGTATTTCATCAGTAACTCCACCGATATCATAACCCTTAAAGCCCCATCAATAGCGGGCCTCAGCATCACCTGATCGGATATAATGTCTCTGCTTGGGCCTGAAAGGGCCTTTCTCCCATATAAGTGTCCTGATTGTTTAGGTTACCCTTTACGCACACCCCCTCTTACAACCTCCTATTGTGCAAAAACATCATCATCATCATCATCATCATCATCATCATCATCATCATCATCATCATCATCATCATCATCATTATTATTATTATTATTATTATTATTATTATTATTATTATTATTATTATTATTATTATTATTATTATTATTATGTAACACTGGGAGTTTGCATTCATCACGTCTTCCCATTCGTATCCTTGCATAGGCCGCGATGGATTAATCATGGAGCCTACCAAAGGATCTCATAACTTAATTCCTCCAGGCTACTAGTCGGGGGAGTAATTAATCTATACTGTGGATGTAAATAAAAGGAAATTGGATTCCTGACAGACGAAATGAGAGAGTCTCTGACACCACGTCGGCAAATAATGATTTCACCACACGTTATGGTAACGCAGGCGCTTAGATTTACGAGCGCGCGACTTTTTACTATGGCTCTGAGCGGAGGGGAGTGGGCCTTCCCTAATCGTAGCTGTTAGGCGCCCAGGTTAAGATGGATTAGATCATTATAATTACAACACTACAAGATGAAGTTAAAAGGAATGGGAAGCGATCACATACTGTGTCGATTCGGTTTTTCACTTTTTTTTTTTAAAGGTGCTTTGCTCTTGTTCTGACATTGTCCGATTCACTGGAGTATCTTAAAACAAAAAATAAAAGCTCCCATGGAGGGGCTCCGTTGATCTAACAATGCGCATGAAGGTTGGCCTTTGGACGGAAATGTCAAACCGGGGATGCGGATGGGTAGATCCCCCAGATCTGGACTCATTTCCCACTTATATTTGCTCAGTAATCCGCTGTGGCAGCCCTCCATCGCCCGGGACCTGGTTTGAGAGGCGAGGCTGTTGACACAGGGGTATATTTCAATCACAGAGGGTTCAGAGTCAGACGCACAACTTATTTGTCTAATAAATCCGTCATTTAGTAAGAAAAATATTTGATCTTGGGGGGGCTGACCTCTTGTCATGTAGCTACTGACAGATAAAAATGGGAATGGATGCTCCACGGATATGCAGGTAGCCTGCATACCAAAAAGCTCAATTTAAATTCATATTTGTGTGGTGAGACACACATAAACAGATCAAAGTCTACCAGCACACATCACTTTTGTACCATTTGTTGACAAAAAATAAATAGAGCTGGAAAAGACACCAAAAACTTTTCCATAGTCTAGAGGAGAAATGGAGGATGAAACAACTCATGTCTCCATGTAGAGTACACAGCGATGTTTGGCTTACCTGTTTTAAAACAGACATTTGAAAGCTTCTGAAACACATTTTTGTGTGGATTTCAGACTAAATTTGAAATGGATAACCTGAACTTCAACTTGTTTTCGTTCAATAGATGGATGACGTGACCACACTGGTGGCATAGATTCAAACTCAGTGGCAAAGCACTGCCATGTTCTTTGAATTGTGAGACAATGAAAATCCATCCATCCATCCTTCCATCTATCCATCCATCCATCCATCCATCCATCCATCCATCCATCCATCCATCCATCCATCCATCCATCCATCCATCCATCCCCCCCTAACAAGGGAAGTCCACAATACAATACCAGTTCCAATTACAGGACAAAATGACTCAAATTAGTTGAACAACTCACGCAAAATTGTATATTTTGGTACTTTAAAGAGTTTCATTAAAACATCTGTGAGTCACTTAGATGTGCAAAATCAAACTTCTCCAAACACCCATTCTTGTACTTCAGCTGTCCAAGTCCAGCATCTGTTGTGGCTTTCAAAACTATCTTTTATAGTTCCGTGTGTAATCTGAACCAAAGCATCAAACTTTAAAATCTAATTGTCAGGAATCTGCAGTCTTTATCACTGGTGCATGTTTCCTAGAGGATCCATTAAGTGACACTTTATGAATGCAAATAAGCCCTCTTCCAGCCTGCGGAGCCATCAAGCGACCAGTTGGTAGCTTTATTTTGATCATTGTGCCTGACTTAATCACTTGCTTCATCTCACTGATCTTTATAGGAACACTTTTGACCAGTGAGGATGTCTAACAAGACAGAAATAACCTGCTGTTGTGCTTGACAAGAGCAAAAAACAAACAAAAAAACAGAAAAAAACCCAACCTGCACAGAGATGTTAAATATGACCACAGAGCTTTGAAATCACTCAAAAATGACAGTGACTCCCTGCTGTTTTATGCCTCAAGCACACACTGTTAAGTTACGACGCCTGAATCTGTGGTTCAGAAATAATACACATGCTCGCAAGCATCAGTCTAAATGAAGCGGGGTCTGCTGTATCGCTGGTTTAATAGAAGTACGTGCACAGTTGTGAGTCGTGAGTGTGGACACAAATCAAAAGACATCTAAAGATAACTTCAAAATAAAGCGGGCACACTGTGTGGTTTAACCCACTATATGTTGCGTGGCCCTGCCGTTTGACAGCTATTCTGATAAAGTGCAGCACTAAAACATCACAACACTTGTCAACGTCCGCCCGCGCCGGTTCCGTAGCGGGATGTTTCACCTCGTTTAAAAATTACGTATCGCCACCGAAATGTCACTTTATGCAAAACCTGCCTCGCTACCTAAATGTCATTTATTTCTCCATCCCCGGCCGTGAAGAGCCGCCGTGTCCCCGGGCGGACTGCTCTTTGAACTCTGGGAATGAACCCATCTTCCAGCCGTCATTACCCGCACGTGCCGCACACGCGCCAGAGAAAGTGAGAGAGAGAGAGAGAGAGAGAGAGAGAGAGAGAGAGAGAGAGAGAGAGAGAGAGAGAGAGAGAGAGAGAAAGAGAGAAAGAGAGAGAGAGAGGCGCGCGACCGGAAACCGGAGCAGGGTTGAAACGCCATATAAGGAGATTGCAGGTAAATATTCAAGAAAAGAAGGTAAACTGCATGTTTTGACTCCATTCACACTGTAAACATTTTAAATAAAAAACAATTACCTTAACATTTCGAGCAGGTATGTGTCAACACAGAGTCAAGCTGAGAGATCAGTGATGCAGCAGTGAGAAAAACAACTGCCATCTTACTGCTGGCAAATTAGCATCAGCATCTAAGCCCAATTATGAGGATGAGTTTGTGTCCATGTGCATTGTGAAGGCTGAAAGTTTTTGCAGACCGATACAGGAATATCAATACTTCTTATCACACAAATGTGTTTTTTTTGCTCGAATTTCATGTTGAAATATCAATATTCATATTGTACTTTCTATATTTAGATATACAAGTGTTTTTTTCTTCATCAAAGGTAAAACTTATCAGCATTTCTGTGTGTCGTTTCCTTCTTGTTGTCATGCCTACTTCTTGAATGTGTGATTAGTGATGCGGGTGTACAATAAATGTCCCATTTAAGTTGGAGCTGAAAATCGTCATCCCAGAGAATAGAAAAAGAATACAGTTTGCTTTGGTGTATTTTTCCTAGCTGTATTTGGAAAAATATTTTAAAATCCTTTAACTCAGGGTTATTCTCATATATTAGGCTTTTACAGAAATTCTTGGTGTCTATTATTGCTGATAGCAGCTGTGGTTTTACTTCAGAAAGAGATCAGAAAAGAGATTATTTATTTTACCTTTACTTTAGCAGGTAAGCAAAGTGAGAATTGGTTCTCATTTACAACAACAACCTGGTTAGGTGGCAGCATACAACAAAGCAAGATACACATACAGCATTATTGGTAGTGCTCATTACTAAGAAATATAACAAAAAAACAACAACAAACCCCCCCCCCCCAAAAGAGACACACTGTGGCCAAGATTATTTCAGATGTTTCAGCTAATTTTCAGCTGATGTGTCCAAATAAACCACAATGATAATCCACGGAAGGAGAGAACTTTAAAAACAAACACTTTTCACACATAACAAAGAGAACATTTGGAATTGTCTTTGTTTAAAAGTTATTATTCATTCTTTTTTCTTTTTTACCAGTGTGGCCCTCTTGAGATCAACTTCAATTGTCCGTTTGCCTTTAACTAAAATGAGTTTTGCTTCAAACATGGTTTGGTTTCTTGTTTTAAAATCTGATCATAAACGTCTAATATTATAGACTGTGACAAATGAATACCCATTTTTTTCATTTAAGCTTTCATCAGAGTCTGAATTTCTTAATGAGTTTGTCTTTTTCTGTTTAAGATTGACATTGAATTGTACTGTGAAATGGATCGGCTACTTGTAGTCATTACCATGACAAATACTACTGAGTATTTCCTGCTGTTTTCTTTTTCATGCATTATTCTTCAGTCATGGCTGACACTGTGTGCACAAGGGTATGGGCTTTCCTTTTGATCTCGCATTGTATTTTCTGATGCTGCAAATAAACACATGACAACATTTACCATATAAACCGTTTCCTGCATTCGAGGCTGAGAGGTCAGTTCCATATGTTTGCAAGATAAGAGATATCATCTGCATTATGTCACGGATGAAGGCTCCACTTCACTTTTGTTGGGTTCAGCATCAGCCTCTGTCTTTAGTTTATTCTCACTGAACTGTATTGCTGTAGCTTTAGATTGAAAGAAATGTGGTATTGTACTGATCAATAGTCCAGAATTTAACCGCCACTGAGAGTACATCATGTTGATTTACACTGCACTTGGTGCTAAACATAACTGTATGATCCTCACGGGCAGACTACATAAAATAAAAATCTTTAATCTCGGCGTGGTCATGGTCATTCTTCTGATTTTAAAGTATCTCTTACTTGTTCGCCATTTAAGAGTGCTCTCTAGGCCACATTTGTTTAGTTCACATCCTATGATCCACTCACTTTTTAAAACTTTTACTGAAGCAAATGCTTTTTCTGCTTGTTGAATTAAACTTTTGACATCTAGTTTTAACATCCAGCTTGATGTGCAGGCGCTGTTGAGGGCATTTCACATGTGTGAGAGAGGGACCGGTTCTCCATCAGTAGATATTGAATATCTTCCTCTGTACACATGGACTTCGATAATGAGGAGAGTGTCGGCCATCGTTTGCCCGCCGCCATGCCATCAAATATTCATCACTGTTGATTAAACAGCCGGCAGCTGCCGATCGGCCGGGTGTCAAATTTGTATCCAGCTTCCTCTGCACACACCCAGCATACAATACAATGATTCAGGCTCTGAAAATGTTCCACAACATAATAAAGATAGAAGATCAACAAATGTGCATGCTGTGTTTGTACGTATGCATATGTATTAAGGGATATTTGAGCTTTTATAGCGCAACATGATAACAGCAAGCATTTAGTTTCACCCATTGACCACCATCCAGTACAATAACATAAAGAAAAGAAAAAATGTGTGCGCGCGCGTGTTTGTGTGAGTGCGTGTACGCGCGTGCGTGCAAGACAGAGGGGTTACTGTGAGGCACAGTAAATATTTCATGAGTTGTTAGAGGTTGGAGTAGAGAGGAAAGACTGCCCAGGAAGGTTGGTTCAACTCATTTGCTGAACTCGAGCTGGGAAGCATGCAGGGGAACAAATGTTGATCCAGTCATGCTCACATCCACACACACTCACATATACTCTTTATTGGCTGCCCGGCTATCGTCCTGAATGTCACCGCCAATGCAAATAGTCCAACAGCAGCTCTTTCAGACAGTCTTTGGTCAGTGAATTCTTCGGTTTCCACTCCTTCTGTTGATACAAAACTCAAGTTTGGGTATGACACTTCAAGGTCTGAGAGAGAGAGAGAGAGAGCGGGAGAGAGACTCATACTTGTTTACATAAATGAAATCACAAGTTTCAATGAAACCCTATGTCATGCCGTGTGATAAAATCTGTACTGAAATAAAAGAAACCTAACCCCAATGGAAACCCAAGTGCTCAATGTTATTTCGCATCGTATGTGTGCATATGTTTCTTTCAATATCAACTGCTGAAATGCTTCACATTCTTGTGACACAGTTAATACACGTTTAATTGATTGTGTAGTTATGTGTATTGATTAAGCTTTAACAAAATAAAACCATTACTTGAGTTTTCATCATTTGGAGTTCTGTTCATGTTTCCTACAGTGATGGATCAAGAAACATGCGAAATCTAACACAAGCTGTTTAAAGTTCACACTTTTCAAGATGATCATGTGATCATGTTATTGTGCATGAACATTAAGCAAACGAACAATATTCTCATTATTAAGACTTCAACTATTTTTGGTACCAGATGCTTTCTCAAATGGTGTTTGCTTGGTTTATGAATTGTTCCAGAAAGATCTTCAGATGACAACAAACTCCTCAATAATGCAACATGGATACAAGTGAAGTTTTTTTGTTGTTGATGAAAATACATTTAATTTAATCATTAATCAAGTATGAAAACAGATATTTTAGAACCTTATTGATCGGAATAGAGTGTTTATAATGCCTAGACCAAGTATTATATGACCCAAGCCTACAACATGTCAAAAACAGGGAGTGAACTGGGTCTAACTGAGGCTCCAAAGAAAAGATCTTTCATGAATATGTTCATGTGTTCTTTTATATAACCAACTCTTTTCTTAATTTAAAATCCCCCAGTTATAAAGACTAAGTAAAATGTTGTAGAGGATATTTAGGAAAATGTCTGTAAAATCAACAGCAAGAGGAAGCGCCTTGGTGCAAAGGAAATGAAATAAAAAGAAAGTTCAGCTTACTGGTCATTGATTTTCATTCTGTGATCTTATTATCCTCTTGTTAGTCAGGGTGGAATATCATCCTTTAGATACCCTTGGTGGAATATCCGACTCATGACACATCTGTTAGATCGGCACCTCAACCAGAGTGTCACCAATCGACCAGCCGCCACTCTGTGACTGTGCAGATGACACACCGCAAAGTTGGGTGGCCTTCATGTCTCAGTTTATGACATAAATCACATTTTTGGTTTGAAACAGGAAGTGTTTGGTTTAACTGTGTCAAAGCAGGTCTGGAAAAGTTTCATGTTTTTCTCGAGGACCCCACTTCGTTCTCACCCTGTAACTTCTCAGTTAGCACCGCAGCTTCAACGCCAGCCCCGCGCCATTGCCTGACATCACTACCACACAATACGCGGTGTAATAACCATGATCATGACCCAGGAGACAGCCAGCGAGTGCCTCCAGGATCCCGTGTAAGTTCCAGCCATTTCTGACACTTTTCATCAATAGCACATGTTCTGACATTGATTATTATGTCCTCAGCGTCCTGACTTCACACTCTGCAGGTCACACGGTGCGAAATCAGCTCGCCGGTTTATAACTCAGGGGATCTCATCGGCCCCTTCAGAAGACTGACAGATTTGACAGGTGGAGCAGGAGTTGACATTGACAAACTACTGATTAGCCTGTCACTCTAAATGTAGAAATACCGTGAACTATCTAAAATTCATTCACTCAGTCACCTGTGAGCGAGACAGCTAGTGGACTGACTGCATCACCTCTCCGAATTAGATAAATTAAGATGGTTATTTATGGTTGAGTTATAAGCTCCAGTCACATTGATGCATCTGTGCAAAAGTTTCACACCACATTTTTGGTGTCATTTCAGTAATTACATGCCAGTTTATTAATTAATGAGCCATAATTATCAGGCAAATTAACAACAAGACCTATCAGTTTGTCCTCCAAACCTCTAGTTTGGAGGGTGCTAACAAATGTATTGTTATCTGTATGTATTTCAAGACTCCCGCTTGTAATATTCGAACATCGTTTTTACCTAAAATGTAAGCAAAACCCTTAACAAATTGTACAATCCATTTACTGACTGCATCACATTAGTAAGATGTATTTTTATAACACTTGCTCAGAGGCAGTAAACATCTGTCTTTAATTTGTTTTGATTGTTGTACCTGACAGTTTAATTAATAAAAACAAATTCAATCAATAAACTAGATGAAAGAACTATTCATTATCGCTAGTCTTTTTAAAGCTCATTAATGTAGGGTATATTCTCTAGTAATAACCATCCTGAGGGATTTATCAGCCCTTTTGGGAAAGATTTAATAGGTCTCGACATTATTAACGGCACTTTTGTTTTCATGAACAAGTAAATAATTTCAAAATTACACAAATAAATCAATCTGAGAAGGATGAATTATACACTGCTTGGTTGGTTAGGTTGTGTAAATGTAAACTAAAAACAAAGATTTCAAGTAGTTTTGTTGAATTGTGATAAGAACTACCAATTAGACCACCAGCAATGACAGCAAAGCAGATGCCACAAGTAAAACTTTAGAAAACCCATAAAAACCTAATGAATGAGCCTCATTACAAAGATTTTATTTGCAGTTTTAATTAGACATAAATGAATTAACAGCTTTAAAAAAAAAAAAAAATCCCCAGCACAACTCCACAGGAGAGCTCATTCATTCATCCAAGAGAATAAATGAGCAGATCCTAAGAATAGCTTGAACTTCAACACATCCTTTACCTCAAACCTCAGTAGACCAGACTACTGTTGATACCTCCTCTAATTACTGTGATTGACTGTTGTGCAATATTATCTGTCTGGGTCCCCCCCTCCCACACCCATGCATCTACACCCTACAAGTAACCCTGTCCCACTCAGTCAGGATCCAAATATCACCCACTTATTGACCAATGTGACAAATGGTATGGTGCGGGGTGGGGGCGGAGAGGGGTGCTGCAGTCTGGGGAGAGGGGAAGGTGAGGAGATAAAGTGTACCACTGAATTATTCAGAATGAAAACACAGAGGAAATCGATCAGGAGACCAAAATCTGATATTAATAGCAAATTACACCATTCTGTTAGGTTGGAGGTGTGACAGAGAGAAGGAGAGTCACCGAGGCCAACTCATTTATTATGTGCCGCGTGTATCAAACTCACTCCGTGAACTCACTCAGCTTTTATTTTATGAGTTATGAAATCACCATCTGCACAGGAACGTGATGTTCTTTGTTAGTTAGACACTTTGAGAGTAGCTAAGTAATTAGCACTACATTGGATTTATAATTGCCTATCATGGGCCTTTATTGGTCAATTACCCACTCAAATCAAGTGACTCAGCCAAATGTAGCGGTCTTAGTATTACTCAATTAAAACAAATGCTCTCGGTGGTAGGAGGCCTGGGAGGGAGAGGGACAGGGGGTGGGTGGGGCACTCCGGATTCCCAGTATATCATCAGGTAATTAATATTTTCATTAACTCGCTCTCTGTTGAGCTGCGACCTGCCTCTGATCATTTCATTTCCCCTCCATGGGTTCGATACTGTAGTGGCTCCATAATTAGTTTGATTTATATCCGGCCCCTGTAATGAAGGAGAGCGCTCGCTCCTTTCTGTTCTTTTTGCCGAGCGCCGCCGCGCTGCTCATACCCTGCTAATACCCAATAAATACAGTGAGCTGGACATGGAAGCAATAGGCCTCCATGTATTGAGACAGCTCATGAACAAGAAACAGAGACAAGGTTTATGAAAAATTCAAACCCGAATCTTTGAGGGATGGAGGTAGGGCTTGTGTGTAACATGGCTTATTAATGATTGAAGCATACGTACATGATTCTTTTCTGTCTCAAAACTGAAATTCTTGATACTGGTGCATAAAAACCTCAGGGATTAAGAGAAATGTAACCACAGGTGATACTCGAAGATATCAAAAGCCTCAGGAGAATCAGTTGTATGTCAATAGTTCATGATCAGTGCAAACAATAAGGTCAAAAACAAAATCTAGTTGTTTTTTTCAAGGTAACACATAGAGTATATATTCTATTATCACTGCTGGACAAAAAAAAACAAAAAAACAAACAACCTTCAGGTCAGTGTATGCAGCCATTACAGGTCTACTTTTTTTTTTACAACACGGAATGCATATAATGCAATCCAGTATGTGAGCTACCTGACTTCAGTGGCTTTACGCTCAGCAGGGTACCACAGGAGAGCACATGAATGATTTCAGCATTAATAATGCTCCATTGATTATTGTTCTCCTGTTTAAAGGTGAATGGCAAAGCTTTCTGAGCAGCAGGGGAAGGAGAGGCCCGTGTGTCTCAGGGAAGGCCTGATTTACATTTTGGAAAGTGCACCTTACTCCCGGGGGGTTTGCCTATCGTTTTCAGTCAATACCGACTCTGAACTTTCTTTGTTGTGGAAGACTCACCGGCCCTTTGTACATAGGCTGCATTATGGCTGCTTAACAATTTGTTGTTAGCGCTTGTCGAAAACCCATGTCCAAATTCATAAATATCTCCAACAGAATGCACTGCCGATGAGGCTCCAATGAGTATGAGCAAAGCATTATGAGGGAAGGCTTATTAATCACAAATTCCAGATTGCGCTTACAAACTGCTGCAAAACATGTTTGTCAGACTGCTTGAGTTCAATAAGGCGGTAAGTTTCAAGGTTGGGTTTTTCCCTCTGCAGGCTGACTCTGGTTTTTTTTTTTTTTTTTTTGCTGAGCACATTATTCACGGGCAGGATTGGACTGCAAGAGATCTGTGGCCTATTTCAGAGGCGAGCTTCCTCTTCCAAAGAAAGGAGCAAAAGCTGTTGCCAACAACTGCCCTCCAGCTAGCTCTGCATTGAGGTTACACCAGGCTCAAGATTTCTAGAAAGGTAAACGTCAGCATAATATACACTGCACAACACACGTTTAAAAAAATAAAATAAAATCTTTACTTCAGCGTTAGCTCCCAGCGAGTTCTCCTACAACTGTGTAAATGTGTTTTAATATATCAACAGATACCATGTACGAATATATTAGATGTAAAATTTGATATATGAAGATAAAATGCACATATGGATGTATTTATAGCTTTTTATTAGTGCTTCTGATATAAATCATTGCCTCATGCATTCCTGAAGGATTTCCGTAGACACAGCTGGATGAGGCATACATTTCAAGCATTTCACTTTACGTTGTTGAGACGCTCTGAGATCAATACCTACTACCGAACAACTGATGAACGGCAATGACAGGAAATACTGTCTTCTCCTTCCAGGTTTCATAGGAGCCAAAGCTAAGCGGGTGGAAACATAAAGATAATCTTCAGTGCCACATAAAAAGGAGCCAAATTAGCTAGCTAGCCAGACTGTCCATCTCAGCATCTCTCAGGCACATTTAGCGAGCACTGAATGCAGCTCTTTCTACCATTTCCCCTCACTCAATTATTGATGGTAATTATCATGGCGTGCTTAGTCTGCACCATAACAATATATTCCTAACAAGAAACAAGTCAGTGGGCATTCTCTCAAATTATCTTTTATTTCTTAAGGGATGCTCGTGGGTTTCTTCCCCCCGTTTCTCGACTGGGTGGTGCTTCTTATACACGTGATAATCTTAAGGGCTACAAAGTCAACTGAAGAACTGAGGGGACAATATTACGATGCCAGGAGAATTAAATAATGATCTTATTGCTCATTCTGTAGGTCATTTTCATGAGGACGTTCACGGAAGATTACGGCATGCTGAATTAGTAAGAAAGACTATTTAGCCATAAGAAGATGGTTAGAGTTGCGTATAAGCAATCTCAGCAACCCTTTTTAAAATTATTGTTACAGTTTTGTGTTTAAAAAACAAAAATCTGAAGAATCCAGTTAATAGCAGAATAAAATTTGCACTTTATTTTCTTGATTTGCTTTTAAAAATGACTGAATTCAAGTGTTGTGGCACACAGGTTAAAGCGAACTGGTGTATTTCATTTTCACTGGACACGGTTTCAAACTTTATTTGGATCCTCATTAGAATATGCATTAGTCGGCACTATTGTTCCTTGGGTCCTCAAATATTATTGCTATACATGTTTAACTATTGCACTTGGTCTCATTACAAGATGCCACAATAACTACAATGTAAAATGAACCTATAAGCATACAAAGTGAAAACATATTCAGGACAAGCTCCTCAAAATATATCTATAGACATGTAAAGCAGCATATATTCCTTCACCTAATTATAGTATCACATTTTCTTTACCTGCCTTCTGAAAGGATAAACTTGATATAAAATCCATTAGAGACAAAAAAAAAATATCCCTCTCCAATGTTATGAAATCCGTAGATCCTTCAGGTAAGGTGACCTATTAAAATGATTTACTGACAAATAATACAGTAAATTCCACCACAGGTTTAATACCTGTACAACAAAAGGCCATTGCTTCCCCTTGAGACAAAGACAAAGAAACTCAGACAAAAACTAACAAAGTGCAAAATATGTCACCCAACAAACACATATGTAAAACTGACCTGACCTACACACAGAAACCAGCGAAAGGACAGAAGTAAACTAAACAGTTTTCTCCCTCATGATTATGATCTCAGCCTTTTCTGTCCTCTATTTCCCCTTCCATTTCAGTGGAAGGCCCGAGCTTGCCGTCTTCCAGCGCCGCAGGGCATGGAGCTAGCCGGCGGTGAGTTTCCATCAATTAGTGCACCCCCGCGGCCTCATGGCAGAACCCACCTTTGACTGCAGAGAGATATTGATTAGTTCAGCTGCACTGTCAGGTCTGGAGTGAGCAGGGCCGGGTGATCCAAGGCCTTCACCGGAGACAAGATCATGTCGAGTTTCTGACACATGTAAGCACACACATATACACAGAGGCAGGCACATGCATGCAGGAGCGCATGTGTGTACACCACACACACACACACACACACACACACACACACACACACACACACACACACACACACACACACACACACACACACACACACACACACACAGCCGTGTGTGCACGCGTGGACACGTGCACACATACAAATGCAATGAAATGGGCTCTCTCAGATGACTGCAAGGTGAGAGAGGGAAGATAAGAAGAGAAGTCCACAAGAGTTGCTTGTCAGAGAGAGTGATGGCTGAGAACTGACAAGTGCTTGTTAGTCCCGCCCCCCCCCCCCCCTCATCCTGGTAGAGTTCCTATGAAAACAACAAGCTGTAGAGCCTCTAGACCCACAGAAAGATGGAATTCCACAAGCCAAAAAACACACACTATAGATTCAAAAGCACTGTTCAATAGGCCTATTAGGCCCAACAAGATCAATCCAAATAAAACTGCATTTGTTTTATGTGACCTGTGACTGGTGGGTGAAACGTCAAAATGACGTGTGACATTGAATAAAAGATGGGACACATTTGTCTTTAATGCAATGACTCAAGCAGCACCTGCGTGAATGAACAGCAGGTTTCATTTTTCTACAGTGGCAGCGATATCAAAGCTGCACATAAAGCCAGATCATAAAACCATTGTCATTAAAAGAAAACTACTTGACAGTCGGAGGCGCGATGGATACAAGCCTGGATATGAGCGTCATTATGTGTATTTCAGGCTGATCTTTGTGTATTTGCCGTTCGAATACTGACAACACCTGTGTATTCTGAGGAGCTTTAGCAATGATGCAATCAATGGTAACTCCACAGGTGTTCACCTGAGGGCAACGCTCCATGTTTGACTTTTTGGTGAGTATAGTTCAGAAAGAAAAATGATCTCAAAAACAACAGAACACTACAAACCTCGGTTGTTCAAATTCATCCAAATTTATTGGACAGCCCGCGCGACTCTCCAAAAGCTAAGCCAGATAAAGCTAAACCCTAATCTGTTATGCCACAACAAAGCCCAAATTCACAGCACATACAAACAGACCTTAGACTGTTGCAACTCAAATGGTTTGGGAATAACAGAGTAAAAAAGTGTAAGAGATGAGAAAGAGGTATCTACAGTCAACACTGGTATCTTGTGTGAACTCGCCTCGACTGGACCGAACACACACTTAAAGCTCGGGAGTTTGTGTCAATGAACAGTCCGGACATCAATCGAAATGCATTCACAGCCCAAAAAATAAATAAATAAAAAAAGACAAAAAAACAACAACAAGAGTATTCCCATAGGAATTCAAGAGAATATAAGAGCAATGATAAATAATATACTGATATACATTCTTCAAACTTTAATAACACTTACAGACCATAAAAACATTAACGCTGGGTTATCAGTCCAGTTCATCAAAAGAAAAATATTCAAGTATTTATATGACAAATAGCTGATTTAATCGAAATGGAAACATGAAATAATGGGAAAGTCCTGGGTTTTTTATTTTGCTCTTTGCAAAATAGGATATTTATTCATAATTCTTCATAATGCCTTGTGCTTGGACATAGTCAGTGACGTTTTTAAGAAGTAACCATAAAGAAATATACATTTCTAATGATGGAAATTAAACAATAAAACCACACTGTTTTTGATTGCCAATCACAGAAGCTCTTTTATTTGAATAACTGAGAAGGTGGAGCTCTTTCTGACTCCTATGTGGCTCTGCGTGGAGGCTTTATGAGCAGCAGCGATGTAAACGTGTACATTAGCAATATACACATATGTGTCAAGGCAAGAAACGAAAAGGACAAATTGAACTCCTCTTTTTTTTTAAATTTCTGAACAGATTTAACAATGAACGCTTGACTAACATTCACAGCAAATGTTCAACTTTTGTTCCATTTAAACACCTGAGCACATTTGTATAATCACAAAGGGGCATCTTCACAACATGAGAGATCCTGCCAAACTGAACAAAAGCTGAAACAAGAACTACTGGTTATAACCTCAGTCTATGAACTGTGACAAGATGGTGATTTAAAAAAAAAAGAAAAGAAAAGAAGGATACTTGAAATTATCCACAAAGGTGTTCTAATTAAAGAGAAGTAAAACCATACAAAACCACATCTACCCAAAGCCACAGGGACAGTCAGTTGTTCATTATTGTTGCAGGACAAAACAATATGTAGTATCTGTTTCTCAGAGCCAAAGCAGTATATAACCTAATACAGCCTTCATTTGTGGCCTGCTCGCTGTTTGCCCCATAACCCACCACTGTGTTCAGAGCTAAAGGGGTGAGTGCACGTCCTTCTCTCGTTATCCATGCAGAAGTGAGATAGTGACGGAGAACTGAACCCCCCTGCAGTTCCCGGTTCTCTGTTGGTTAAATAAGCCATTTCACCTTCTTTTCATCCAACTCGCTCCGCTCACTTGAGCTGTCATCCTATTATGCTGAGAGGTTCAGTGTTGGATGTTCGCATACAGATGTTTCTGATGTTTTTTTTTTCTTCTGACGAGGATCCCGGTGCATCGTGTCGTTCAAGTATTGCACAATGAATATTTTCACGAAAAAAAAAAATAAAATTCTTGAGGACCGATTTATAACAGACTCCCCTTTCAATATCCTGAACTGTTGTCTTTAAATCTGACAGGACTGTATCACTATAGATTTGAGAATATTTTATATTAAGAAATTTAAAAAAAAAGTTTTTAACAATCTATGGATTATTGTCTATTTTGTCTGTAAAATATAAAAACACATTTGGTTAATTGTCCAATCAAAATGTTTTGAAATAAGTTGTTGATCAATTCATAGTTCTTGGTCAGAAATAGACTGAAATGCTGTGGATTTTTACGTGTCGCAAAGTGTGCTTACATTAAGTAAGAAAACAACAGGCCGTTTGTAGACAAAGTCATCAAAATGCTGAAACAGTATATATTGTGGACTGAGTCAAATATTTGAAATTGATTTATGTAGCACAGTTTTTTGTCTGTGGTTTCATGATCTAAACAAACAAACAAAAAAAACCCTGGTTGTCACCTGTGAAACGCTTTAGTTATTCATCCTTCGTCTGTCAGGTCAGGACAGAGTCTGAGGAGTCTGCATGCAAGTCATCACTGGAGGGGATCATCTGGACTCTGCGATTTTGATTTGCAGCATCCGGACGGTATCATTTCCCTGCCCCAAAAAAAAAATGTACAACCCGTGCTCAAATTGATTGTGTCGCCTCGTTGCTTCCGAGGCCAACAGGCCAGAGGAATGGTCATAATTGAGAGGAGAATTAGCAAAACCTTAAATATATGGCAGGTGATATATCATTACCCATAGACTTGACCCTGGCTGATCCTTTCCTACTCCCATGTGGTCTCCTGCTCAGGCTGGCGTGCGGTAGACGGAGGGGCCCGCTGCCTGTCAAACAGCTAAATCAACAGCGTCTGGCCACAGCCCATGTTGGAGTGTTTTGCTTGAATGGTTTCATGAAAAACTAATCATCTGTTCATCATGGAGATCAAACATTCGCTGGGTGCAATGATTAGGAAAAGCAATCTGATAAACCTTGAAGAGTCAGTAGTCCAGATATAATAATTTCGAGATTAAAATGGCCCCCACCTTCTCCTCCACCTCTGCTGCCTCCTCCTTATCTCTCTCATCCCCAGGCTTCCTGTCAGCTCTCATACTAAGTTCAAGCGAAAAACGCAAAATTGTTATCTTGTTTGTAATTGCTGCTCAATTGGCTCCCGTACAGCCTCAATCTATCTTGATATCCTGAGCAATTGTCAAAGACAGATAAGCCGCTCTTATCAAGAGTCATTTCTATTCCGTGTGCCGCTGAAAATACGCAACTCAAAAGATTTTCTACTGTCATTTCATCATCGTCTTTTTTTTTCTTTTACAATCAGCCCTCCTGAAACTTACCTGATGCCTTTTAAAAAGCATCAAGTAATTACAATGAACAAAGCAAACACTGTTTTTCAAGGACGACTATTTACATTTCTAATATCTGTATGATGCCTTTAATCTTGTGTTGTGCCATTTTCCCGCTTCACATAAAGAATGCATCCAGTAATTAGAGCGGACACCGTCGACATTCCGACTACTCAGTTATCTATCTCTACTTTTGAAGCAAACTTGTGAAGTAAGGCAGAGGTCAAAGCAATCACGCTGCTTCTCTAATAACCTGCCGCAACAAAAAAAAAAAATTAACAATTGGGATGGGGAAAGTTTCACAAAGTGACTCGAGAGAAGTGGAGTTGTTCCAAGGAAACCATTTAAAGTTGGCCAGTGTCAGGACTCCCAGGAGATCAGAGGAGAAAAAGATGATTTATTATGAATAGAGACTCTCTCAAGCCTAAAACAATTACCTGGAGATGCCCCAGTGTTACTTAAGCAAATAAAGGGAAAATAAATAGTATCGCTGTGTTATGTTTGATACACCCGCTGAACGTAATAACATTTTGTAGTTTCCACAAAGTGGACCGAAATGAAATTAGAGGTCCCTGAAGCCTGTAATGAAAAGTGGTGCCTCCTGACTCTAATGTAGTTTGTCATCATGTGGACGTATTAATGCTCGTCTCCAACTTTCTCCTGATTGATGCGGGCGTCACAAATACATACATGCGGAACCATTAACATCATGGGGCTTTGGCAAAAAAAACAAAACACAACTCACCTTCCCTGAGGCAAACCACGATGTGAACAGGTACAATTTCATCGGTAAGAGTCATTACACAAACTTTATGTTTTATGGATTATAGAAAATGTGATGTCCAACTAAAAATAGCCTTTTAATTAGAGTTGGCTGTGGATCAGTTGTTAGAGAAGGTTGTCTTCTTATCCTGAGATTGGAAGTTTGAGCCTCTTTTGTGCCTTGCTTATATGTTGAAGTGTCCTTGGGCAAGACAATGAACCCCAATTTTGCTTGAGCACCTCACAACAATTATTACCATTGTACCAAATATACTATATCAGTAAAGTCCATTCAGTATTTTAATCTGAACTGGGAAATTTCCACTATTTCCATGCGCATCCATTTTTTTTTTTTTCTTGTGAGATCATGTCTTCTGAAAGGGAAACTTACTATTCACACAGGTCCTAATGTGATATGTTGCACACTGAGGAACAGGGTGAACTGGGGATCTCATCTGATAGATGCGCAAAATAACACACACTATCAATTCAAAGCATTTGATTTCACAATATGGGATATTGGGCATCTCTCCAAGATCGCACAAAATACTTATAGCAGCATTTATTAATCCGTATAGGTACAATGTGCAATGTAATTTTTGTTTGCTGACTGCGATAACATGTTTTCAGTCAATTTTGACCTTATGATGGATCATCTCTTAGATTGTGTTTTTTTTGTCGGTGCCAGATTTAGATTTATTTGCTGTAAGACTCCACTTTTGTTTTTTAAATAAATCCCACCAACAAGTTCAACTCCACATTGTTGCACTGAAGGGGGCTTATTATTTGACACCCCTGGTCTAAAGCATTCCAAACCCTCTTCAGTAAATTACCTGCTAAACTCAAAGTGCTCTTGCAGTTTAACACACTTTTTTTTAGTTTTTTTTAAACCAATGTAAAACTGAAAAAACAAAGACACCTAAATCTTCAAAGTTCTCTGTTAAGTATATATCAAATATTAAATTAATGTAGTTATTTGAAGACACGCTTGACTGATAAGAACTCACATTTAATAACGGAAGCACAGTTTTATTGTATGAAGGCAAACATTTCAAAATACATTATTCTTGTAGTAACATTAAATTAAACTCCAAATAAACCAAAAGGACACAAAATTCAGGGTTAAATCTGTAAAACCCCTTCAAATCGTTGTGTTTTATGTTTTCTTAATGAAGGATCAGGCTTCAGGCTTCAGCTTTAGGTGATTTAAAGTATGTGCTACACAAAGAAAAGACATTATTGCTCAAATCCAGACAAAGTCTGTGACAAATTGCCTGTAAATTTAGGACTTCCTTTTTTCAGTTGTCACAGCTTCAATTTACCGCGACGCATTATGGCCCTTATCTTCTGAGGACGCAGCTGACAAAAACTCCCTCTCCAGTCGGGACGGTGCTCAAATGGACCGCTGGACATCCCACTGGGACCAGAAAAGATGAAATACAGTTGGGCCACAATGGAGTACACAACTACAAATCCCCAAGGCTGCAGTATCACTGGCACATCTATTGCATTACCACTCATTACAAAGATCCCACCTCAGGGCAAGACTAGCAAACACACATTGTAAACTTTATCTCAACCTGCAATGTTTCATCCAATAGCTGGCGTTAAATAGTCGTCTGCTGGCAGTAGGATCATTAATTGTCACTGTGAGGCTGAAGATACTAAAGGAAATCCCAAATAAAGCTTGGTGTGGCTAATTTCACTGTCACCATTCAAAACTAGATTACAGGAGGACTAAGGGAGGTTATTATCCGGCGATGGGGAGGCCTTGGTTAATCTGTGAATAATGTCAAGGGTGAGGGTGGAGTGATGTGTGAGGGAGGGGTATTTAGGTGGAGGGGTGCTTAGATTGTGTCGTCTGGCAGCTCATCTATATTTTATGCTGCCACTCAGACAAATGAAACAGGAGCCACCCGGAACAAGGGGGGACCCTCTGACACTTCAAAAGGAAAGTCCTATGGGTGGCTTCTTATTGAAGCTCGGCCTGTACCAACCCAGACCCACATACATAACCCCCAAACTCATGCTGGGAAGCTGCTGGGGCCTCATTAACCCTTAAACAGGCTTGTGAGGGGTGCAACGTTCTGGAGACTAATTACCCCGCCAACACACTGGAAGCAATGCTCGCGCTCCTGCCCCTGCCCCTACCCCTGCCCCTGACACATCAACACAAACACACCACACACACAAACACACACACAGTGCCGGTAGTGTCGATGATACCAGCAATGTTGGTATCATCAGCACTGCTGCTCCAGAGCATATGCCCTCAATGAAAACTCACATCCACTGCTTTTTTTTTTTTTTTTTTTTTTTGTTATGATTAGCAGCTTCTGGATCTTTCTCTCCTCTCCCCTCCCTCGTCCCATCTCTGCTGTCATACAATAGCAGTATTTCATGATTAGTGAAATCTGACAGTGATAATGAGGAGAACGGAAAGATGAAAGGGGAGGAAAGAGAAGGGACACAGGATGAGAGAAAAAAAAAAGGCACATATCAAAGAAGGGTCTAATTGAGGTAACACAGCCAGCCAAATCCACAGTCTCATTTGCATGAAACAGTGCAGCTTCGTTTGGCCATCTCTAACGATGCTAATGTCTTAACAAATTAATTTTGCTAATTAGGCACGCCCAGCGGAGCTCACCAGCAGATTAAGCAGATTAAACAAACAGATGCTGATTACCCCTGGGCGGGCTGAGAGGTGCATTTCACTGGGTACGATCGCCATGTTGTCTTGTGACTTCAGCAGGTTCGAACACGGGGGCAGGCGTGATACAGCAAGCGGCAGCGTGAGGAAGGCGTTCAGACCAAACAGTGTGTGTCAGCACTCAGGTGTTGCACACCTGTCAGAGTGCAACACTACACCACTCATAGTACTGCTCGAATGTGCACATAATAACTGAATCCAATAAGGTCCCCCTCTTTAGGGAGATATTGGTGTGGTTGTAGGGCATTTTTTATTTATTTTTATACATATAAATATTTAATAAGTGAGTCAAAAGTACTTGGTGGAAAGGGAGGGTGAGAGGAAGAGAGCGAAGGAGAGAAAATTTGAAAATAATGCGGGTGCAGGAATCTATGCGCTCTCTTTTAAACTGCATATTGTTGTACAGTAAACTAAAATATAGGTCCCCAGCTGAACCTATTACAGGTTATGCAAGCACATCTAATATTTCTGCATGTTAAACAGAATTCCTCAAGAGGAGGGGAACTTTTTAGACTCCACCTGTTCAGAAACAGGTGGAGAGAATGAGAGCACAATGTGGTGGGCGGGGAGATTATTCCTACTATATCTGTCAATGATATGGATAACTGCTTTTGAATGCAACATACAGAACGCATGCATCATAATTATAAAGTATAATGTTAAATAGTGACACTTTTGCACTAACAAAGCAGAGACAATATGGTGGTCCATTGACCAGCAAAGAGATATATAGATATATATATATTTGCTTTGTTGATATATGTGCGAAATAATCCACACAGAAATGAATATCACTGGTTGAATTCATTTTTTTAATAAATCCAACTGTAATTACAAATTAGATTTTGAGGGGAGGGATTTTTACTACACTTGAGCTCAATAAAAGAATAGATACCTTGACATAACAATTAGTAATTATCTTGTAGCTTTAACACTAAACAAATGTGCAGCAAACATCTTCATACTGGCTATTACAAACCGTGTTTTTGTATTTTGTACAATTCTTTTTCAGAAAGTTTAAGGCCAGGGGACTAATGAACCTGGAGCTGCTTCTCCTTTACTTATTTATGCAACAGTGTCTTACTAAAGGGAGCCATAATAAAAAATATAAAGTTAATTACAATGCTTCCCAAATTACATTCCCCGGTGGAAAGAAAATACATGAGGTCAACAGCATCATTATGATGCACATGAAAACATGTCCAGATAGATGAGTGATGCATTTTTGCTTTCCTTAGTTGTGTTGTTGTCGTTGTGTGTTCCCATCGACATTCAAACTGAGGAAAAATTATGATTTTAACACAACTCAATTCCATTTTGTGACTCCTATGTGGCAGCATTTCTTAGACCAGCGTCCATATGTTTGACACTGTTGGTGTAGAATACTGTGTCCTTATGGCACCCTAAATCCTCTTGTATTCTATTTGAAGTCATACATATGCAGACAACACTACAAAAATCAGAGGTACTTGGTCAGGGAAACAAGGTTAAATAGCGGTATGCCCACAACTGGCTCTGATCCACTGAGTTATTAAGTCTTACAATTCTCGCTGTGATAAACATGTTGGCCATGAATGAACTCTGGGGGTGTTTGGCTTTTTGCCTCAGAGAGCCAAAAGAACACATTTTACCTCCACCAGCAGAAAAATCCTGCTCAGCAGCAGCATGAGAAGTGTGAAGACTTGAAGTGCAGCCTTGAGCCGCGAAAAGATCTCCATCACACTTCAGAGCTTGTTTATTTATTTATTTATTTCGGCAAAACATATTGAGCACAAACATTTAAGAAAGATACTGCTATGTCTGCCAATTTTCCTTCCAAGTTTAAATCCTCATCACCCTTGTCAGAGGTTCCAGCTCCAGCATCCCTCCACCAGTCCCCTGGTGGTGTGGGTGGTGTATTGTGTGACAGCTGCTGCCCTCTTTGGCGGTGGTGAAATGAATAGATTATGAGCAGTAATTAGGTATACAGCAAAATCAATGTGCTCGGGGGCAAGACCTGGGGGTGGGGTAGAAGGTAGGGGGTACAGAGTAGAGGGGTGTGCGTGAGAGAGAGGGAGAGGGGAAGGAGTAGCAGGGGGAGGCAGGAAGAAGCCATGAGGGGGGTAGAGAAAGGTGGGGTGAGGTTCGGAAAGCAAAAGCGGACATGCTTAACGGAGGCGTGACTCAGGATTACTGCATGCTGAAAGACCGCCGAAGGATAATTTAGATTTATTTACACATAGTTTTTTTGGACCCACAAATACAACCTCAACATAATTGGTGAATTCAATCAACAAAAATCACAGAGGTTGGTGGAGAAGATAAAGTAAACATTATTGATGATTGTTCCAGATGTACAAAGGGACGGCAAACCATTCAGTGAAGACAAAAACAACACCGGAGAAACAAAGGCCATTTTTCCCACAAATTTAAGTTTATATTCATCTTCTCTGCCGAGCCATCCGACTTAGACAGGATACACCCTGGACAGGTTGACAGTCCACCACAGGGCAAACACAAAGAGACGGATAACCACAACACACACTCACATTCACACATTTAGAGAAAGACATTAACCCCATACTCATGTTTTTGGCCCGCCGGAAGAAACCGAAGTCAGAGAAGAAAATCCATGCACACACCATCAGATCATGAAAACACCACATAGAAAGTCTTCTAACCTGGACACAAACTGGAGAATCCAATAACACATTAAAAAGGCAAAACGTGCTTATGTCTGATTCACAAAGATCCTGTATAAAGCCTGCTAATGAACATGCATTGAGCTATTAATGCGTGCTCACAATAGAGTTGAGTTTGTGTGTGTTTTGCCAGTGATCAACTAAGAATAACAGTATCACCCAAGAACAATTAGCTGGAAAATTAATAATGTCTATGTTTGTTTGTCCATGCTCGCCTCACAAGCACAAAATGAAACCTGATACATACTGGAGTGTTTCAGGCAATAAATAAATCTGAATTTGGCAGACGAAAAGTATAAAAAAGGAAAACACAATGTGTAAGAGGAACTGCTGCAAAGCTGTGGGAAAAGCATTAAAAACTGAATAATATCAGAAAAGATTGGATGACCGAAGAAGAGGTAAAAAAAAAGAACAAAATCTTATACAAAAGTCTGCAAATAGAATTCGAAGGGAGCCAATTGATGAAATGCCTTTTGCTACTATTACAGCAGCATCTATCCTGAAATCTGAGCCGATTTGCATCTTCTATTGAAACATGTTCAAAATGGACACCGACATTAACATACACGATGCAAATGAATCAAAGAGCCTCACTTATCATCAGGGGAAGAATAAAATACCCAATAAACAAATATGAATAAATTGTTATAATTGTCCAATGGCTTGAACCACAGAGTCACTGTCCATTTAACTTAAACAGTTTTGATTGTTTTGTTTTAATTTGTTATAAATTGTTAAATTTGCACATTTCCTGGTCAACTACTATGGGGAGGCAGGCGATGACTCTGCACACTCTATAAGTGTGTGCTGCTAACTCTGTATGTCTTCATTCAAACGTTTCATAAAATATTAATACATGCCCCCTAACTTTCCAGAGTTTTATCTGATTTTACAGGCGAGGCAGGCAGTTCCTCCGCCTCATGGTTAGGGGGCGCTGGAGAGCCCTGAAACCTTTTAGTTACAGCTACAGAGGAAGAAACCGCCAGCTCACTCCGTGTTTACCAACTTCACGTTATTTATTTTTGCCCAGAAGGATCTGCAGATGAACTTCAGATGAAAGTAAAGGTATGAGTCATAACATTTTTTGAATGAAATGTGCATCACGTGGTCTGCTGTTTGTAGATGCTGTCTGTTATTTGCTCTGTTTTCATCCACTGTTTTTACTATATTTAAACTTTTCTCCATTACTTTTGGTTTCTTTCCTCCCGATGTGTTGGTAAGTTTTACTCTGCCTTGGCCAGCATGCTGTTTTGTTCTCAGGCTTGACAATGACTTAAGCGCTTTTGTTTTAATTTTGATGTCCGGCTGATCGCATCTTAGTAAATATTTTCTGCTGTCAAGTATTTTGTGTTTTCCTTTCGAATATTTAATCTTACTCATTTGATATGTTAACATTCTGTTCCATTAATACCCTGCGCTATTCTGTGTGGAGCAACTAAAAAGTTCACTCAAGGAATTCTAAAGTAGGGCTTGCTGGTTGGCGCAGTGGGAGAGGGTCATGGGTTCAAATACTGACTGGGCCTTTCTTTGTGGAGTTTGCATGTTCTCCCCGTGTGTAAGTCGGTTTTCTCCAGGTACTCCGGTTTCCTACCACAGTATAAAAACATGCATGTAAGGTTAGTTGGCGAAGATTGAAGTTAGGTGTGTTGTTGTCTGTCTCTGTATTTGCCAAAAATAGTGAGGTTGCCAGTGATGAAAGGTTGCCAGGTTGCCAGTGATGGACTGGCAACCTGTTCAAGGTGAATCCAGCTGGGATTGGCTCCAGTGCCCTGCGACCCTGCACAGGATAGCAATATAGAAGAGGGATAGAGAGGTGGATTGATAAAGTATTTTCTCTCTGTTTGGAAAGAATGCTGATAAGAGATCTGAAACATAACTCCTATACTGTTGCCGATCAAACGGTGAATAATCTATTCTGCTGTGGGCATATATTTATAAACCTGATTCTAGTTGAATCAATACCCAGCACCTCGTGCCTCACCGGCTAGAAACCTGACTGCCCATCACCGGTCTGGAAGTCCTGCTTCTCGATATTAAAACGATCACATGATTGTCATGAAAGTGAAGTCTTTTTGAAACAGTAAAGGTTTCTGTTTCTGTAATTGCATGGTTGCAAATGTCATCCATAGATTGCCATTTGGATTAACTTGAGCTCCCGCATGCTAATGTACCAGCTTGAATTAAACTTGGCCATCTTAACTCTTAAAGTGCACAAAAAGTTTTCCAGAGCATTTACAACCAGAATTTTGGGAATGAAGAGTGATGCAAAGTAAAGTAGGAGGCTGGGATGAGAGAGAGGTGGTGGTATAGGATGGTGTTATACCCACCCGCAGCCCCAGATCTGCCCTCCAGTAATGCATCTTCCGCCTTTTTTAGTGGCAGAGTGCTGAGTGACCTGCCTGTGATCTCCTCCATAATTAACATATGCTTGTTAGTCAAGGTTGGCTGGAGGCTCCACGACCCATGCGCGCACACACACACACACACACACACACACACACACACACACACACACACACACACACACACACACACACACACACACACACACACACACACACACACACACACACACACACACACACACACACACACACACACACACACACACACACACGGATGAAGATCTGGCGCTCACTTCGTGAGGGATGAGGCAGACACTGAGGTTATATAACACCATGCAGGCTGAGTTTTACACGAAAGTCACTGCATGCGTGCCACTTTTAAGCGCATTACCATTACGCGTTAAATTCTGCAACGTCTTTCATTCTGTTCAAGTTCAAATAACGCTTGTCAGACGATACCTCAGTTAAATCTGATCAAATTTGCTCAGAAAATGACTCCAGACCACTTTAATAGGGTCATGAATATGAAGTGCTGAATGCGCACGTGTCGTATTTGTCCAATCTCTCCCAACCTCATTTGGACATAATGAAGACATGCCCCTAGTTGTGATTATTCCCTCTATTTCCCTGGGCTGTTGACCTCCCAGTGAAAAGATAAATAGAATCCTCTTAACCCATCAGGGTGGCAAATGAGAATTGGTGCGTATGTAAACTGAGCTATGCCAAATTATTCTCCACAAGGATCTCCAAAAGTGTTTTATCACTATTACAACATTATCAAGCGTCTGCAGGGTTTCAGGCTTCCCTTTTTTAACTGTAGCACACTTCAAATGACACACCTTCTTCGTGAAAGTAAAGGAGATAAAGGAGTAAATGTTGCCAAGGGTCAAAAAGAGAAAACAAGTCGACGCAAACGGAGGAAAAAAGGAAGGAAATGTGTGAAGCATCTGCGCACGAATGCATAGATGGAGCCACAAGCATAATTGTGTGTGTGTGTGTGTGTGTGTGTGTGTGTGTGTGTGTGTGTGTGTGTGTGTGTGTGTGTGTGTGTGTGTGTGTGTGTGTGTGTGTGTGTGTGTGTGTGTGTGTGTGTGTGTGTGTGTGTGTGTGTGTGTGTGTGTGTGTGTGTGTGTGTGTGTGTGTGTGTGTGTGTGTGCGGCAGAGGGGGGATGCTTGCTGTCTGGTTATGTAGAGGTGTCTAGTCAGTGTGTGTGTGTGTGTTTGTGTGTGTGTGTGTGTGTGTGTGCGCGCGCGTTTGCTCTCACAGCATCTCAATGACATCAAAGCACTGTGCAAACTGAGCCCCTGGCAGCTCTTTAGAATCCCATCTCCCCTCTCTGTTTAAAGCAGGCAAGAGAGAAAAGACCCAAACTAATAAAAGAGGTGTTATTCAAAAGAGGAGTCGACTGCTCAAATGTGTGTCATGTTTGTGTGTGTGTGTGTGTGTGTGTGTGTGTGTGTGCGCGCGAGACGCTGAGCGATGGAGACAAGGGGGAGAAATATATGAGGAAGAAAGAGAGGTAAATGGGTGAGAGAAGACAGAGAGAGAGATGGCATGAGCAAGGGTGATGGAGAGGAGGGGAAAATAGAGGACAGGAACAAAAAAAAAAAAAACAACCCAAAAAAAGGGAAGCTAGTGTTTCCCCACAGCTTAGCGGTTTTCACACAGCTTTTTTTTATCGTTCATCTCTCCTTGTGATGCTGACACAAAAGGTGAAGCGACTGTTTGTATAATCAAACAAAGCGCAGGCCAGAAATCTCACATTTTATCTGCTTTGCTGGAGCCAAAGGTTACACTGTGTGCTGTCAGAGACGATTTAATGCTTAAACAGAGAGGGAATAAGGAGAAAAGAGACAACTCAAAGGATGCCATCGTTTAGAGTTTGGGAGTGGAGCCAGTGGAGCACTATCCTACGTGAAAAATAATGGCTTTGCGTATTAATTTCGGTTACTTTCTATTTTAAGGATTGAAATATAATCACCTGTATTCCTCCAGTGAAAGCAGTAGCCATTATTACCAGCTGCGTTGTTTGTGCGCTATTTCTGCTTTTTCCCCTTTTTAAGGGCTGCCAATCATTTGCATAACCTGACAAGAGTTTCCTGAAAAATGAGCTGAGCATGTTTAAAGTGCTGCTTTTTTTTTTTTTTCTCTTCTTTTTTTTCTTTCCACCCCTCTTTTAACAGCTCTCTGACTTGAGAGGCAGGGAGCGAGAAAATCGAAAGCGTGAGACAGAGGAAGGAGTGCAGAGGGGAGAGGAAAGCCCAGTTCAATTGATGTTGTAAAATAAAATACTTTGTAAAAGGGAAATAAATGCTGCAGTGAGTGGAAGATTCATGTGCTCAAATAAACTGGGGCTTTTGAATTTTTAATTGGCGCGGCCCTAATTATGGCCATCAGACGGTACTTCTAAACACACTCGCTGCACTTTCTCCCCATTGCTCTTTCCCCCAGCCTCTCCAGTTTGGCTGTGGACGGAGCCTCAGTCCGGGTGTATTTTTCCATGCCATTAATATTTGATGAAAATGGGCCAGGCTGCATCAGCTGCTCATCGCCACTAAGAACATGGCCTCCATTATGAGCCCTGTGCTTCCTCTCAGCCGCGTACATTAGCGGGATGACGGAACGCAACTGAACGCACGGACGGATGGGAGGTGCGAATGCATGTGTGTACACAGGTTAAATTATTGTGTGTGTGTGTGTGTGTGTGTGTGTGTGTGTGTGTGTGTGTGCGCGAGCAAGCGCCCACGCACGCGTGTGTGCAAGCACGTGTGCCGGCTCGTCAACCATTCCTGTCGATTGATGCTATTAGATGTTGAGAAACAGTTGGGTGTGAGCTATAATTGAGCTGACACTAATAATGAAAGCAGATACTGTCTGGAAGCCCTTGGCAATATGCTAAAGATATTGATGCCCCTAATAATTCACGGGCTTGACAGAGTGAAGGAGAAATCTTTTTTTTTTTTCTCTCTCTCTCTCTCTCCTCTTTCAGATCTTAGTCAGGAAGCAGGGAAATAAGATTTAAAATGGCTCTAAAATGCAGCAAAGATCCATCTTTTCAAACTTTTTTTTTTTTTCGCCCCGCTGTAGACTTTAGCCATTACGAATCACTGACTAAATGCAAAAGGAAGTACAGACAGTTTAATTACAATTTGATAATCAGACAATTTAATTACTGGTTGATTTAATTTAGTTATTTTTGAAGGAAAATTATTCTTTTTTTTATTGACACTATATTGTATCGTACTGGGCTGTAAATGATTATCAACACAGCATCCTTGACATATGTGGCTCCACACACACACACACACACACACACACCCACACACACACACACACACACACACACACACACACACACACACACACACACACACACACACACACACACACACACACACACACACACACACACACACACACACACACACACATTTTGTTTCCATGTAACACTCACTGGGGAATGGAGGAGGCCAATGTTAGGGATTGTAACTTTGTGTTGAGCTTTAGTCAAGGACCTCAATAATGACCAACTCAACCTTGTGACTCCTGTCTGACAGCCAGGTCCCTGGGGGTGATACGTGTGCGTGTGTGTGTGTGTGTGTGTGTGTGTTTGTGTGCTTGTGTGCGTGTGTCTGTGTGGACAAAAGGAGACTGACCTCATAATCTGAAGATAAGGTAAAAGGCTCCTCTGGATTAGAGAAACACTATAGAAAAGACAGATTTATGTCTTTGATAAATCCTTCACACTGTCGTCGTATGTTTCTATTAATACGTGTCTATTCGTATCATTTCAACTGAAACAATGAACAGGAGAAATGTGACTGTTTCGTGGCCCCTCAGTTTGAATAATCCATAGGCCTCGTACACCCAATTCAAATAATTTTAACATTTTCCCTGTTGGTAGCTGACCAAATCCACAGCTTGCATTTTCCTCTTATGGCTTTCCTCGTTAGTTCGTTAAATTATTCATAGATCCAAATTCAGTCCCAGTAAGGCACTTCGGTCAGAACCATAAATGCTGCTAAAACATGAAATGACTGATTGGCAAGTTCCATTTGACAGGGCTAAAAAGGGCAACTTTGAGCTGAAGCTCGGCGGTGATGCCAAATGGAAGGAGACTGGGCTAAGTAGAGTAGAAAGCACCTGTCATCTCCAGCTCTCAGCCGGCTTGATTAGCATCAAATTTTAATTTTTCTCTCAGAGTTGTGCGCTGAAAGGTTGTTATGCTCCCGCTGCACAAGCTCTCGTCTCCCCGAATTTGTAGGTTATCAGGCTAATGCAAAGCAGGAAGAGCAATCCGACGTGACGCGCGTGTGCATGTGTGTTTGACGGTGTAAAACAGAAAGACACCAACAGAAAAAAAATAAAATAAAAAAATCCTCACATTTAAAGTTTACATCGCACTTGGATATTCTTGATGACGACACGTGCTGTTTAAATGAATTGTACATTTGTGAATACCATATCCATCTGTTACATACTAATAGACCCGACATCATTAAAATAAATTCCCACTCTTCCCTGAATTATCGTCAACTGAGTTAAACTGTATCTCAACGTGTAAAAATAAAAACTCCATCTTGGGAAATATAGAACACAATTACTTCAAAGGCTTCCCCAGAAGCACAACACAAAAGCTACATGAACGCAGGACCCCAAACAACTCTAAACGGTTGCGGTCCCAACATGGTGGCTGTAATATTTCTTAATTGGATGATCGAAATCACACAGGCCTTTTGTTTAGCTCGGTGCACCAGGAACACACCGCACGCCTTTTTCTTTGACTCTCACTTGCTCTCTCTCTCTTACTCATTTGCATATTCATTGAGATATCAATTATTTATCCCCTCGCCACAATGACTTGCTGCATTAGTATGTGCCTCCATACAGTATAACATGCCAGTATATGCATTTTATTGAATAATACATTGGATAAACTGAATAAATCAGTATGTAATAATGCCAAATAACAACAACAATATTGTTCAATGATATATATATATATATATCAATCAAAGAAGAATACATTTGCATGAATATTTAGCTTTGGTTCACATTTGTGTTGATTAACAAATTTAATTGTATGAATGTGTTGTTTATTTTTATCTATAACCATGATTACATTGAAAAAAAAAATGCTTTCAATGTTTATTTTAATCTAAAATGTTTGTAATTTAAGTAATTTTTAATCCATATTTTCACCGATTTTGCTGTGAAAAATACACACACACACACACACACACACACACACACACACACACACACACACACACACACACACACACACACACACACACACACACACACACACACACACACACACTTTACAACTAAATAATTCTCCCTTTGCATGTAATATGTGTATGTTTATATTAGGTTAAAAGAAAGATACAATATTCAAAAACCTCTCAAACAATAACCCCCCTTCACCCCGGAGACACATTTCCATTTCCATGCTGTTGCCCCCGTGAGCTGTTTCCACCTCGTATTATTATTATTGTCGGAAAACAATAAGATGACTAATCAGAATATTATTTCAGCAGAGCGGAGAAACTCACTATTACAACTGCACCTCAACCAACTGTGACCTGAGGAGAAAAAAAAATAAAAAAATCATGGCCTCACCAGCCAATACTCTTTCTCCTTCAAGCCAACTTCAACACACACACACACACACACACACACCCACACACACACACACACACACACACACACACACACACACACACACACACACACACACACACACACACACACACACACACACACACACACACACACACACACACACACACACACACAGACGCGCGCGCCCAGGCGCGCTGCTACACACCATCACCCATTGCCGTTGCACAGAATAGATGACCGCACTTACTTTAAATGTCCCGTGAAGGAAAGTTTTCAGATTTTTTTCTTCTCTCCTCCGCCTCCCTCAGACCAACTCCGCTTTTAGTGCTTCGACAGAGATGAGAGAGGAGCCGAGAGAAAGTGTACCCGCCATCGGCGCCCATCTGTTAGCCTCTCTCATCAGATATCTATAGCTAAAATAGCAGGTGGCTGGCTCCCTAACATTTTATACATTTTCCCCAGTATGGTCTTCCACCTTGCACGGATGCAGACTGTGCTCTCTGCATCTGGTTGCACAAGCACAATCAATATGGAAGGGGAGAGCTATTTTATGATTGGAGAAGTTGTTGTGTTTTTGGTGGTGAAATTCATTATTTAGTATCTGAACCTTCAGCAATTCAGTATCATTTATTCATAAAGTCCCTTTTTGCCAGGAGGAAATGGATACAGCTGCAGCAGCAGAGAGAGAGAGAGAGAGAGAGAGAGAGAGAGAAAGGGAGAGAGAGAGAGGAAGAGAGCGAGAGAAGTAAAGAAAGAGAACGATGGGGAGAGATGAAGAGAAAGAACACGTGGGGGGTGCCGAGCCAGGGAGGTGGATGGATTGATGATATTGATCAGGCACCTCTTGAAATAAAGGCATCGGGGCTTTATTTTTTCAAGCTGCTGTATGATTGACAGATAAAGAGGGGAGATGGCTGGGAGGAGGCGCGAGCCTTGAACATCACATGCCGGCAGTGAGCGATTAAAGAAGCTCCTCTGACAAGCACAGCGAGGCAGGCTCAAGCACACTACAGAGGCAGAGGGATGGATTGTGAGGAATCACTCGAAATGATGTTTGTTTACTTTGCAAAAAAAAAAAAAAAGAAAAGAAACACAGGAGAAAGAAGGCAGAAGGGGGAGAGTTGTTAAGTGGTGGAGTTGTGCGAGTGTGAAACAGCTTGCTTTGTAAATTTGTTCCTCAGAAGCTGCAGCTATGGACTGTACAAATGCTGACTAATGTCGAGGCTGCTGCTCTGTTCTTTGAAAAAGAGAGGGGGGGAAAAAAACTGAACAAAACAAAACAAAAAAAAAACACAACAACAGCCGCTATAAAGGCACAGTTTTAGAAAAATGGCACTGCATCTTACGAAAGCCTGAATCTACAGTGTGTAGTGTGCGACTGAAGCGAGGAGAGATGTATGAAATCATTTAGCACACAGTGTTTTTCCATGCTTTTGTCTGACAAGGAAATCTTTCTGCACTCACAGTGGAGGAAAAGTGTTTTTTTTTTTTTTTGTTTTTTTTCCTTCTTCCTTTTTTTTTTTCTTTCAGTGTCTGTTTTGTATTCTGTTCAAAATAAAAGCAATTTGAGAATCGTTCCAGGTCTTGAATTATTTAGATTCAACTTAGTGCAACGCTAGCACCAGAAATTGCTGAGATCCATCTCAGTCAGGCAGTAAAGAATGAGGCGCACCTGTAGCTGCCATGGCCTTTGGCTCCGGTGCTGCCATTGGCTGCCCCGACTTCCTCGTTTTCTGGAGGACTGTGTTTGCTTCACGGCAATAAGTCATGTTTCAGTGTCACTTTAAATACAGGGGAAATAAAAAACAATAAAGAACATGATCTTTGAAAGACAGAACCTCCTCCATTCAAAGAGGACTTTCAGCATTTTGTAGCTGAACTGGAAAGACTGCCCTTCAAATAATACAATACATGAATTAGGGAAAATAGTAAAAACAATAAACAGTACATTTTTTGTACCTTTTTGTCATAAAAAGGACATATCAACAAAACAGACATTTTTAATAGGGGGCGATGCAATGGAATCCTGGAAATTGGCTTAAATTGCTGCATAAATCTGTTTAACATGTGATTAAAGTAAAAAAAAAAACCATAACAAACATCTGTACATCTTTCATCATGTGACAATTCAGCAAATGTGCCTCAGTATGTCTTCGCCATCCACTGTGAGATATAAAACACAACATGACCATGATTACAGGCAAATGAAGAAACATTTGGAAAGTAACTTTAAATCGTTATTCCTCGTGAAGTCGGTCTATTTTCTTCATTCGGAAGCTGTCAGTGTCTGAGGAGTACAACTAAGTACAAACACACAAATATATAATGTCCTAACCGCATTAAGACGCCGTGATGTTTTGATAATGTGGTTTTATGAAGAAAAAAAAAAGCATGATTGAATAGTCGAAGGACTTCATACGCTGTAGTTTTATACCAATTGTGTGTTATTTACAGGAACCTTGCTTGCACAGTCTCAGAGGTCCGCAAATAAGTGAAATGCTGTCACATTTGTGAATATTCCTTCAGGGTGCAGTAAAATTCAGCTCTGAAAAGTGTATTGAGTTTATTTACGGCAAGCCGAAGCCAAAATGCTGGGAAGTGCGCTGGAATCGGAGACTGCATGGCGTGATATTTTCCTATAATGACCGGAAATTTTAGTCTTTGTGAGCCATAATGTTGGTACGGAGACCATTTTCACACAAATGATGGAGAAAGTATGGAACGCACACACACACACACACACACACACACACACACACACACACACACACACACACACACACACACACACACACACACACACACACACACACACACACACACACACACACACAAAATTTTCAATAAGGAAGAAATGAGACATAATAGAAAGGAAAAATAAATAATGTAGCCTCAGTGCATTACTGTATTATAGATGAAAATATGATATAAGTGGACTCGGTATATCACGTCTTGGCTTTTTGTGGTTTTAAAATGATTTCTTCTTTTACTATCTGAAACAGGACCGCAAAGTGTGACTGGATGTTGTACTCACTTCCTGCAAACAGGCCTCAGGATGTCAGTTTGTCCCTAATAACGCTGAAACATGTACCTGAGAGGTGAACGGATCATTCAATTAATGAACACATCCTCATGAATTTCTAACTAAAACATCTAAACATGGCTGCCTGCAGGTGTCACAATGTAAACAATGAGAGGATCTCATTTTTTTTTTTTTCTATTTTACTGAAACTCACTGGTTCGACAAACATATTAACCTTTAAAAACCAGAAAGACTCTTCATTAAAAGTCAGTTCTTATCCTTGGTGTACAGAAAAGCACGGGCTCTATTGTCATTTTCTAAACAGATCGCGTCCATAACATCCATGTGCTCTTATAACCTGCATATTAAACAGAATTCTCTCTTTTTTTCTTTTTTTTTTTTTTTGTTCTTGATGACATCTTAAAAGGTTATACACCGTATTGCTAGGCTGACTTGATAAATGGTTATTGTTCCACAAGAACAAAATATATATTGATCAAGGTCTATAATACAGTAGATTAATAGAGCAGTCATGTGATTATTATTATTATTTTTTTCAGTCTGTCTGCCTTTTGATGCTCGAGGGAGTCTGCACGCCTTCTCTCTGATGTCATGGATGCAGCTCGCGGAGGAAGTTTCCAGAGAGCCAAAGAGGGGAGCCAGTATTATACCATCTGTTACCCGGTAAGGTGGAGATGATTTATTACATCCATCCTGATGTAACGGCACGCTGAGTGTCACATAATTGAGAGAATAATAGATTAATAATTTAAGTTACCCGATGTCTGAGTAGAGATGTGGAAAAAACTATTATTTATTTATTTATTTTTTCTTCTTCTGGTAAAGTTTGTGAAGAATAGTTGCAAACTTCCATAATGTCCACAGGATAGTGGTGCAACATGCAGCTGATCACTCAGAGAAAAAGACAACAATTGTAGGTGAGAGAGAGGAAAAAAAAAAAAATCTTTTGAAGTTTTTCTACCTGGAAGAGACATTGCATTGGGGCGACTTTCAGTTAGGAATTGACTGGCAACTCCCGAGTCGGCCATGTCAGCTGTCCATCAAACTGTCAAAGCACAAGAAGTCTGCTTCCCATAGCCTCCGTGAAGACCGAGGGCCAGGCACATTAAAGCGCTCCTTCCCCTTCATTACCAGAGAAACACAATAGCTCTCTGCCTGCCAAAGCCCTTGTGAATTCACACTCTATTCCAAATTACATGTACCTGCAGACCAATGTGATACAATTAGGAGTTGATTATGTGTAAATCAAATGATGACAGCCTGACCGTGTGGCTGTCTGGCTTGTTGTCATTCCCTGGTAGCCAATGCTGTGTCCTCGGGAGAATGGTAATTGATTCCCAGGCCCCCCCTGTGGGAACGCTGCGCTACTCATCTCTCACGGCTGAGATGCACAAGTGCCACTGACACTGGAATTATCAACGCATGTATACGAGCACATACTCGTTTTTTTTCCTGCAAACTTTTGAACCTGCTGGAGCAACCGCCAAAGATCTGGCAGAGTCATGTAATATACATATGCTGCACATATACATACAAGCAGGGGTGTTACAAAAAAAAAAAATCACAATGCAATGGAAAAAAAAAAAAATAACTACAACCTTCCATACAATTCAAACAGTGAAAGTTCCTTATATTTTCAACTTTTCACACATAAACTGGAACATTTCAGGCCTATTTCATGTCGTTTATTATATATATAGCTCAGAAGTGATGGAATCAAAAATAAAGCCTCTCATAGATGTTTATATATATTTATTTTTTATCCAAAGGCCATAATTATCACAATAAAAATGCTTTTTTTTAATGTATTTTTTGCCATGAGTGTAGAAATGACTGACAAAGCAGTCATATTAATTGATACTTAATATTTTTCTGACATGCGCTTCTATTAATATCAACATAATGCATATACATGTGTCCTCTTTGGCCCATTATTATGTGTTTTTTTGTTTTTTATGCAGCTTTCTGGGTGTGTATTTGTGACTGTGCCAAATCACTGACTGCTCTCTGAAGCCTCTTTGAAAGATTTATGAGATGTTGAACCATTGTGTGAGTGTGTGTGTGTGTGTGTGAGAGTGTGTATTTGTATACTTAAAAGCATAACTGTGCATGTTGCCCTTTATTTTTTGCTTTCTACCTAAAGACCCAACCCTTCACTATAATATGTGCTTATTGAAACGCTAATAGCAGATGTACAAGGGCAAATATTTGCTTGAAACTAAGGCAAAAGTACAAAAAATCCTCAAACCACAAGAAAAAAAAATCAGTACATTCGATTTTGTTGTTGATTTATTTTAAATGTGATAACAAAAAAGTTTTAAAGTGAACACAACTTTTCAATCCCGGTGCATGCTAAACTGCATTTTCTATTCTTGTGTAACCTCTGCCCTCTGCGAGGAAAGACAATTAAGGTTAAGATATACACTATAAACAGACACAGATACAGAATAAGAGAGGGATTATACACAGTGTGACCAGAAAAAAAAAAAAAGGGCATCTTGTGAGAGCACTCCAGTTACGAGTGTGAGAGCGACCAGAGTGCTTCATTGAGGATTAGGCCTTTCAGAATCACTCATCCACAGATCTCTGCCAGTATTCCCAGTGAGACTGATTATCTGGGCCTGTCACAGACACAGAGGATAATTACAGGGTCTCCCTTAGGTCACTGCTCTCTCCTTGCCCCACGAATGGAAAATACACCGCAGAGCGAAAATGCCACCGATGGCTGGGAAGCAACACAGGTTATTCTCCTTCACCTGAATACATAAAAAAAAAAAAAAAACTACCGGCTGACAAACAAGTCTTCTGACTCTTGTTCCAGCTTCTCCTCAACGAATTTCAACTGTAATTATCACGTTTCTCCTCTTAACTCCATACATGCCACTTTACATCTCCCTCTCTGTCTGCTCCTCAGACATGTTTTCAGCTTCAGTTAGTCAAGTGTGTGTGTGTGTTTCTCTTTTCCAGGTGTTCATATTTTCCCTTTCTTTCTTTCTTTCTCCATCCGATTTGTTTCATGTCTCCAGTGTCGGCTCTACCTCTCCCCCTAGCGGTCTGCTGGAAAAATTGCAACGTGGAAACTCGGGACATCTACACACAGCAACAAACTCATTCTCCATGCAGTCCCACAAGCAATTGCCATTCGTGTTGGTGGCCGATTGAGACTTACAAAAGATAGAAGAGAGAGAGAGAAAGAAAGAAAAAAAAAATGAGCTAGAGATAGATACTCCACAAGGACAAAGTGACACTGGAAGAAATCCTAGACCTCGACTTGTCCCAGAGCCCCTTCAGGAACATGACACCAAAGCCCCTTTTCCTTCCTAAATAAAACTGCCTGCAGACCGAAGCCTCTTAGAGGACTTACCACAATAACACCACGGATGTGTATGTGCTAACAACAACCACTAAACAAATAAACTTTTCAACCTTTCCCCATCTATCTGCTTTCGGATGCATTTACAAAGCAGAGCCGTATATCTTTTTGTGTCACTGTATTTTGACAAGTTTTAAAACTTTTAAAGCTTTAAGTTTGAATATTCCCAGTGACTGACGCTGGTGGCCAAAGACTTGTATCACGCAGTCAAACGCATTGAATGAAATGAAAGCAATGACATCACTGTTGTTTTGTTCGTGGCTGCTCTAATAGTAGCTTTCATACATAAATGATAAGGCTGAGCCAGCCTGGGTCACCGGGTGTTCGTAGGATAGGTTTGACCTGATACGTCTGGTCGTCTGAGAAACGTCTACAAATCCAGCAGCGAGCGGCCATAACAGAGAATTCATGGTCGGACAGAGAGATATTAAATTGTAACACAAAAAATGTCATTGAGGTTTACTACAGCTGTGCCATTCAGTCAAAGCAGAAAGCATCCCCACGCCGTTTTGTCCACCGTGACGAGCTTCACCGAAATTACCAGCATTTAGGATCACTTCAGAGCCAACCTCGTGCACCATCCAGGACCCCACCCTCCCTTCACCCTCTCACTCTGTGTGTGGCTGCTTAATTATTGATGCTTATGTATTGCTGATTTTGGTCTTTGTGTTGTCCCTGGTGAATGCTCTACTACGGCGGCTGGAGGTATTTATCTAACTCAGAAAGAAGGGCTCTATTCCTCATCCTGTCCGCACACGGCCGGGCCTTCCCAATGGATATGACCTAAGCATTGCTGCACTGGGAGGACGCTCTCTTCTCTCTCTCTCTCTCTCTCTCTCTCTCTCTCTCTCTCTCTCTCTCTCTCTCTCTCTCTCTCTCTCTCTCTCTCGCAGTATATGTTTTCATTTATGAAATGATATAGCTTCAGTAGAGCGCTGAGGCCTTCGCCTAACTCTACACTCATTCATAAACTGCAGGAAATTGATCTCACAACCCCCCCACCCCCCCACACTTCTTTCCTGATATGAATTTGACACTAATAAATAAAACATCAAATCAAATTATTCCAATAGATGAAGGCAAGTGTACCTTACTTATAATATACAATTTCCTCCATTGACTCATTTTTCAATTAAATAAAACTTTAATTTTACTGAGTTTATATGATTTTTCCGTGAAAAGTTGTGCGATATCCTGATGTTTACGTGTAGAAAATGCAATGTGGTTGCACAATTTAGACTTCAATTTTCTTAAGAAGTTCAATGGTGCCCTCTTGTGGCCAAAAGGCCTCAATGCTGTTTTTGTCATTTTTGTGAACGTCAGTTTTCCCCAATTACATAGAAATGTTTTTTGTGGCATATATAAGCATACTGTTCATATAGATGCATCAAAAATAATTATAAATACACGTTATTATTATTATGATTATTATTATTGTTGTTATAATTATTTTTATGATTATCATAATCAACAACATACACAACAATACTACTACTACTACTACTACTAATAAATTATGAATGATTAATACCATCTTTTTTGTATTTTTCCCTTGTATATATAATTCAATATTTGTTTAAAATAAAGATTATAATGATTTAATAGACTAAAACAAAGACAAATAATTTGCAATTTATAAATCTGATGGTACTGTAGTATCGAATAGTGAAATTAAATCTGTCATCACAGCAGATATTGAACTTTCATGAGCATTGAATCAGATATTGACTTGCTTTATGGATCAAGCCGGAGTATTCTCCAGCGGTCCGAGTTCAGCTACTTGGAGGAAGCATACTCGATGGCCATTTTATCCCACAGTCCTCTGCTCTCTAATAGGTAGGGCCTATAGGTCTCTCGCTGCCAGTCTCAGAGTTGCTCGATAGATCTTATCAAACGATCTGGTTACACAAGCTGCAGATCTAAGACGGTGGAGCACCTCCAAAAACAATATTAGCAGTATTGACATCTTTAATGTGTGGCAAAGGTCTAATCCCTGAGGCCACCGCACTAATGGGGAAATATTGAGTGTTGCCAGAACAGAGGTTTTCTCCTAATCTGTCCATTATGTGCTTTGGACAAGCCCTTTCAGCAGAGATGAACATACAGAGACGGATGGGAGATAATGTGATCAATTTTGATACAATAAAAGGGACGATGACTCGAAGTCATTCACACTCCCCGATGATTGGGCCATGTGAAAGAATACCATTAAACCGGGGTCTCTGAGCCATTTCCTCTTTCAGTCTCTATGGTTTGCTGACTGATCCAATCAATGCACTTTTCATCTTCCCCTATTTCATCCTTGACTTATTGCAACCCCTAAAATTCCTTTCTGTGTCACTCAGTCTCAAACTTTTTTCCCCGGGAACCTTACCGGCAATCAACCATTTCCCACAATCCCCTTGCCACAGGTCCATTAGGACCTTTTCACATCAGGACACATGAAAGAAAGAAAGAGAGATCAGCGATTACGATGAAGGACAGCGGCCACCAGACTCCACCTCTCCAGCCGGCGCGCTGGCTGCTTTGCTTATTTTTAACAAAATAAGGGAGCTGGCGGGATGAGAGAGACAGTGAGGGAATTGGGGAGCTGAAATTGGGTGATTTAGAAGACACATCCAGTTCTGTGATGCATAACTAAGACAACACTTCTGGTCTGTGGCTCAGCAACACACAATGCAGTTCTTTAGCCCTGGGCTCTATCAGAGTGCCCTATCTCTCCTCCACATCCAGCCACGCTGGTTCCACACATCAGCCAATGGCAGCCAGCGGATGGCACTGTAGCTGGTGATAACACACTGCATTGTCTGAGTTTCAAACATGTTTGGCTGCAGTCTGGAGCCGCAACTCCAACAGAAGCTTTTTGTCGAGGTGGAGTGTGCGGAGGGAAGCAGGAACGGCAGTACAGCTGAAAATTGTATTTGCCGTTTAGATGTTTGGTTTTGGATTTATTTTCCTTTTCTGAAAAGTCTGCCGGCTGCACCACGGTGTGGTGGGGAGTGAGCTCAAGGCCTGGAGTTTCATATTCTCCCTGAGCATTTTCGTTTTTCTCCGGGTGCCCGCACAGTCCAAAAGCAAGCATTTGTTCCTTCCAAGAGTTATATATTTATAGAAATGTGCTACTGGGGTGTGGTTACATCAGTTACTTTAAAACCATTTGTGAAGTGAAAGATTTTCCCTAAAGGGAGCTTTTATGTGTAGAGATCCAGTGTCTTCCCAGTGTCTTCCCACAGTCCCCCCCAAAAATATGCGTTTGAGGTTCGCTGCTGATTCTAAAATTCTGTGTGTGCGTGCATGCATGCGTGGCTCGGGCTGAAATTTAATGGCTATTTTTATAGTTCTTCATTTTGTTTATTGGCTATTTTCTCTTTATTTGGTTTGTCTGTCTTCAACGCTTCTCAACTACTTCAGCGCAATAATCTAAAACATACAAATAAAGGATAATGGTCGGCATTATGTTTAAAAGTTTGCATACATGATTAATCTATACTGCAGGTTGTTTTATATATAATAAAATTAAATCACCTTGTGCTCATGTAGGTTTGAAATGGGAAGTCAGTGACCGCATCAGTGCGCAGTCCTCTTATTAGTATTTTATCTTCTCTTTTTTCCAAAGTGCTCCCCAAATAGTCAGCGTAATGCCTTCAAATTCTACACGGAAATACCTTGGAAAAGACTTTATTATATTGACAATAAAGTTCTCTCTCTGCTAAACTAAGTAAGCTTGGACCCTCATCGCCACCCTCTGTGGCATAGGATAGTTCTGAGGGTCAGACTGGCTCTCTATAGCAGTAAAAATCCCCCTGGAGAACTCTCCTCTCGAGGTTTTTAAACCGACAAGTCGCCCCCCCCCCCCCCCGTAACTTATACTCAGAACAAAGTCTATATTATCTTCGCTTTAGTGGTTTCTCTTGGTACACTTCAAAGGCTGGTTTCTCATTGACTCAGATCTGGTAGTTGGGATCACCTTGAATTTCGTCTCTCCTGTTAAAGATGACCCGTTTCAACTCAAGAAATATGCATTTAATGCTTTTTCCACTTTTCAGCGATACATGATGGACGCCTTTATGAGACCCGAATACAGTTTCTAGGCGCTGGTGATGAAAGTACAATTATTAATGTTGGGACATTCTATCTATGGAAAAGCTGGTTTTACTCTCAGCACTACGAGGAAACTGGATTTCATACCAGGAAGTTTGACCGTCCTTTCTCTTATTGGTCATCATATATGTACAAAACACAAATCATAATCTATAGAAGCCATTTGAATCACCAGTATTTCATTCAATTATGAAGCTCTTACCATCCAACACCATTGATTTACAACTCGCAAGATCGTATATTAACACCTATTGTTCAAAGGTTTGGCAGCTGAATCTACTTAGTTTAGAAGTTGTGCAATAAGTCGCCTTTATTGATCCTCCCAGAGAAAAGTCTGGAGTTAAAGTTGCTCCATTACAATTTAAATATGACTGAATGACAAGAAAACAGAAATGGCAGGAATTAGATTCAGCATTTTGTTTTTATGTGTGTGCCGATTTAGACTATATGAATTGGGCTCCCATAACATTTGACAAATAAAGATGTATTTATTGAGGCTTTAGGTTGAAATGTTTTTGTATAATTAGAAATATATACAACAGAACATAACACATGAACAACTACTTAAAAGACAGTAACGGTGCTTTATATAGTATTGTACTAACCTAGAAATAAGTAAAAGACATTTGGTGTTTAATAATAGTAATGGCATACATACATACATATACAGTATATATACATATATATATATATCATTTACTCAACAGGTTGAGTTTTCAGAGGTGAAAATGTACAGGATGCAGCAGATTCTTCGAAAAAGCTTTATATAACATAAACGTTGTGTTTCAGTGGATCACTACCTGAAAGTATATCACTTAATGTTTGGAGAGAACGTTCCAAAATGTGACCGACGAGGTGTTGAAGCAACTTTTGGCTGAGACTTTGATGTGTCATAGAATTCCTTTAAAGAGGAGCAGTGGATGGTTACAGGTCGCTGATTCAATTGGCAGTAAACCTTCACTGACCTGCTTACAGTCCGGCATCAATCAGAAAACTGCAAACTATGAAAGCGCAGAGGTCGTGTGAGGACTTAGACGATACCCTCAGCTGACCCTTTGTACAGACGTCGTGCGGTCAGTTGAAGAAAATTCAAACACAGTGTTCAATTTGATGCACATTAAATGACATGACACTGACTTTTAGCCTCATGAAACCACTGAAAATGTGGCGTCATAACGGTTGTCCAGAACTTGGCGTAGCCATATAAAAACAAATGGCTTGTTGTCTTGTTTTTGCAGGGAGAAAGAACTCGAATTCAGTCATATTTACTTCTGCACACACATGTGGAAGCTGATCTACTAACTGCGCGCACTGAGAATCGTGTCTGACAGATGCTCAAAACAACATGTTTACCTTCATGAATATGGATTATTGGGCTAGTGTTCCAGATCACGGAAAATACTGGGAAGGACTTGATGCTATTTGATTATTGTAAAATGTGATATGATGCCTATTTCCATGGTATATTATTTCGTATAATTTCTTTTTTCAGTGCGTTTCAAAAGCTCTTCCAGTGCTGCTGTTACTGTGTTGAGAGGAATTTTCCCCAACTGGCACGCTTGGAAATGAAACCTTTTCCTGCAGATCAGTCTCGTGCAAACAGTCTAATGCACACAAAACCCTTTAAATACTCATGTTTGTGTGCGATGTCACTCTTAGTATTTTTCTTAGTTAATCTCCTGCAAAAAGGCATGCTGAGTGAAATTGAAATCTATTTGTGTGAGCTTGCCATTGAGCAGTCAGACCCAGTCAAACACAAACAAACAAACATTCACAACTACGAGGGCTTGAGAATCACCACCACAAACACATCATTTTGGACTGTGGAGGAAAATAGAGCACCTATTAAAAAAAACAACAACCCAAAAAACCCAACTCACACGCACAGGGAGAACATGCAAACACCACGCAAAAAACATTTCCTCTTCAGTGTATCAGAAAAGTCAGTCTTCAAGGTAAAATTAAGATACTTACAAATATAATTCCAGTGGATTTTCATGTAAAGCAGGTGTGGGAGTATGAACCTTCCCCACAGAGCTTCAAACACATTGGTTTTCTTATCTTTGTCACATTGTAAGATTCCTGTATTACCAGCCGCTGAGATCCACAGGTGAACTGTTCCCATGTTAGTCAGAGGCTATTGTAAGTCTATAGATATGGTCTGCTCCTGTTTTTTTTTTATTATCAATGTTAATACATCTGCATTACAGCTCCAGAAGATTTTAGTTATAAAAATGCATTTTCTGATGACATTGTTGGTTTAATAAATCAACATTTACTCTCAGACATTAATGGTGGAAAAAAAAATCCTGCTGGGAAATTGCATGACGGATTTCCTTTTCTGCATGAAGCTCTGTGGCGCCCCCTGGGGGCATCCCTCCTCACATTTTGAGAACCACCAATCTAAACTAAAGTACAGTCAATAACTCAATGACTTTATGTGTTTACTTAAAGCAACTGGTGGCAAACCAATGTCCACAAAATAGTTTTTTGCAGGTTATTAAAAGTGAAAAGCTATTTTAACTACATCTGAGTAATTTGCAAATATAGCATTAAAGAACGTGGGAGAAGTGCTCAGTCATATTTTAGTCCTTTGGTAGTTCGATGAAATGCTTGACGCTTTGGCCCTCGCAATCATCAAAGTTGCCCCCCCCCCCCCCCCCCCTCTCTCTCTCTCTCTTTCATACATACACAACCACATAAGCATACATTCATCAATATATTCATATTTGTTTCCACAATTGATGCCCTCTCCTGTTGCTCGTGCTGTTGTTATTGCTTTTATTACTTTTGCCCTTCCAGCCACAGTCCTAAAGTCCTAGTCTTCCATTGTTTTGTCCTTTTATTTGTTTTAAAATTTAATGAATTTTTTTTTTTTTTTTTACCTTCCTGTACATAGGTTTTGCTTATGCCTAATAGATGTAAAGGCAAAACATAAAAAAATGAAACCTGTATTTATAGAAAAAGTTGTCCATATCTGACCTATAACATGATCTTTAAAAACTCTTTGGCGGCCGAGTATAAGGTGATTGAAGGGTGCAATAGCATTTGATTAAATCTTGATGTGAACTTTTCTGTGGTGTTCTGACCCTCTGTTGTCACCAACTACTCTTGTGCTCTTATACAAGGCAAAAACACACCTGTAGCATCTTGCTTTATGAAACTGGTGACCTTGGCATGCCTCTTTATAGGCAAAAAAAAAAGAAAAGCTATGCATGCTGCAAGCAATGGGTTGTTTCTTTACTTCTTTCAATACATATTCTCACTCCTCTTTGCTGTGGGCAGTCAGACTGATGGCTTTAAAAATATACTAAATCACATGCAAACATGCCACCACTTTCTGCTGTTTGTCCATTTTCTGGCAATGTTCTGCACGGTTTAAACTAATTTCCTATGTGAGTGTTTGAAAGAGAAATTGCATAAATAAAAATGCATTATTTAATTCATTTCAGTCTCAGCCTCAGTTGCTGAGATGATTCTTGAGGACTGAAAGAACAGAGAGAATTTACATGAATGCAGCACTTTGTGTTCTCAGGCATCATTGTTACCCACTGTCATATTATTCTGCCTCTTTTCCTAACGGAGCTGCATGCTGAGACCTCTCTACCCCTGCCTGTGACCTTTACAAATTTTGCCCTTTACAGCTGCTTTGTGTAATCCGACCTTATTAAACTTTATTTTGCACCACGTGTGCAGAAGTGAGAGTCGAGTCTTCATCTGAACACCACGTCAGTGCCATTCTTCAAATGGAAGCAAGCGTCGCCATTGACATTCATTAAAAAATAAAATTCTAGTCTAAATAAAAGTACAAACACGGAGCGAGGCACAGCACAAAGAGAAAGGAGCATGAGAGACGCACACACAAAGAGAGGGGAGGTGAGGGAGCGAGACAGAGAACAAGGGAGCAGAAGAGAGATGCAGGCTTTTGACAGAATTCCAGTACACAATGACTCATTACTCTACATCTGTGTGTCTGGCTGGGTGGCGCATCTTTACGCCACAGCAGCTGCCCGGTGCAGCCGAGCCAACCTTTGATATGCTTTACAACCCTGCAGGGTGGAGACACCATGCATAATCTTTGTTTCACTTGGTTAGTCTCTCAGTGTCTCTTGCTGAAATGTTTTCTCTTCCCACACACCATAAAAAAAAACAACACAAAACTGAAGTATGTAATTAAGGAGAGCGTGGAGGGAAAAAGTGGATGGTTATCATGGGGAAATGTATGCACAGCTTGCCGTCTCAGCTATGGCTCAAGGGATGGCAACATTAGTCAGTCAGTTCATCCACCAGTTTAGCCCACACTAAAATATCTTGGCATCGACTGGATAAATTACCATTACAGTTTGTACAAAGTTTCACTGTCCACAGAGGCTACGTTTCACAGGCCCCAGTAGCTGCTTCCTTTTTTTGTTTCTGAACTGAAACGTTTCAGATAAATGTTCATCCAGTGCAGCAACGTCAAACAGTTAGTCTGTCGGCCAAGAGGGGCCAAAGAGAGGGTCAAATCTGCATGTGGAAAAACATCGCAACTGCGCTGCAAAGAAGACACGGGTAGCATCCAGCCATTCATCCTTTCATCCGTCCTAGACAGGTCACCACTCTATTACATGGCAAACACAGAGCAACACACACTAACTTTCACACTTTGGTAAAGAAATAAGAGCAATTTTTCAATCAAAGTGACTTCTGTTAGTAATATTTATCCACCAGTAGTGTAAGGTGGTATTATAACGCAGTAATACATAATACAACGCAGAACTGAACAGTATATGGCTGCAGCTGAGACATCAGTGGTGAAAAAGGCATAGGCATCGAAGCCATTGTATGCGGGTGAGAAATTTGTTGCTTACAATAGTTAGTAGTTAGAGAAATTCAAATATCACTTTCTGTCTTTAGATCGGACATTTTGTTCATTGAATAGTCTGTGAAAAGTGCATCAAATGTGAAACATTTTGAAAAGTAATACAATTTCTTTCAAATAAAACCGAATTATGATTGTGGACTTATTAAAATGTATAGATTATAATGGCGTGATTTCACTGCTGTGACCCAAATTTGGATTGAATTAGGACACATCGGGTTCCTTAATAGAATCAGTTTGAGATAACTATTGGGGAACGTTTATTATTCTAGACTTACTCACAAAACTTTGGAAGTAGGAAAGTGCCTTAGAATTAATTTCCCTGTCCACTAAATTAAAACGTGATTGAAGTCCATTCGACCAATTTAAAAACAGAATAAATAGCACAGTGGGCAACACATTTGTTAAACATCCCGAAGCCTCTGCCCTCAACAAAGTTCAACGAACGCACAGCTTGTGAGGTTATTGTTGTGATGAAGTCCATTGTCTTCTCAGACTGGGTGGGAACAAAGTGTCTCAGGGTAAATGATGTCAAATTGGCCTGAGTTTGGTGAGCTGCAGCAGTCGATATCGAAATGCTTCAGTTGAATGTAGAGTGATTAAATGTTTTTTTTTTGTTGTTTTTTTTTGGCGACAAGGACTACATGCTTCCTGGTTATAATTTCAGCCCAGACCAGTGACCAGCGGCTGCATGGCAGTGAAGCTTACACAAGAATGAAATACTAAGTCTAACTGACTGATACGTCTGGTGCATTGTAATGAATACAAATCTGATGAGCTTAGTTATTCAGTCAAAGCTATCGCAAAGGTTCACTGTGAGATGATAAAAACCTTATGGCTTTGCAGATGGTTAGATTATGAAAAAATATTATGCATTCGCTGTCACTGCCTTGCAGATATGCTTTATAGCGAAATTGGATTTTTGTCTGTTGAATGAAATGATCAAAACAAAAATTGGCTTGATCCTTAATAGTTTCTACAATCATTGAAAATGTACAACAAGGCAACGCAGATGTTCACAACGCAGAAATATAATGGTATTTCGACTGCCAAAGTTTCAAATGTTTTCTGTCGTGGACAACAGTTACAGAAAACAAAACCCAGTACAAGTGAGCTCGCGTTCTTAAGTATATACAAGTATGAGTTAAGACTTCGAAAAGAATGACATGATGATATTCACACTTGTTCATCAGTACATTTCTTTTTTTTCTTTCCTTTTTTTCTTTAAAGGTCTCACTGTAATGGATATATTTAAACTTCACATTAAAGAAACCATTAGACGTCCCTCTTCCTCTTTAAACAGGCTGAAAACCCCCACCAGGCTTTCAAGAAGGATCAAGGCGGAATTAACCAACTTCCCTCCTCATTACTTGAAGTAAAAATAGATCTGCCAGAGTTGGATTGGTAATGACAACAGGGCGGGCAACATTTTTTTTCTCCCTTTTATCCAATCACGGTCTTGATGTCCTGGAGGATGTCTGACAGAAAGATGGATGAATCTTTTGAGGGTTTGATGGCTAATCCTATCAAGGATGTAGTCACTGTCTTCAAAATGCAATTAAAAATTCCAGCTGAAATTACTTACTGTGACTTTAAAAATGTTCTGGCCCCTCGACGTTTTCTCACTAACCTGGAACAGGATGTTAACGCATTAGAGCTCAAATCTTACTTTGGAAAATGTCTAATAAATAATATATTTGGAAGATTTACATGATACAAAATGTGAAGCATGACCAAAATATACTGCATGTCACAGTCCAAAGAAATGTGCATACCTGCAATCCCACCTCAGAACGGCCGGGTTAAAATATCGGGGAAGTTATTTATTTTCAGCCCGTGTAAAATTTCTAACTCGGGTAGAAATGCTTACGTGTTTGGGTTAGCACTGTTAACAGATGGTGTAGAAAACAAATGGGTGATAACTTGGATAAAAAGATTTAGATAATTTGCCTCCACCTATTTAATTTCTCCACAGTGCCAGTCTGCCGAATCCTTTATCCACACCTTCATTACCTCCCATCTGGATTACTGCAACATGGTTCACCAACAAAATCTCTCAGTAGGTTCCAGTACACCCACAACTCTGCTGCTTGACTTCTCTCCCACCATCAAACCCGTTACAACATCACCCCTTCATAAACTCCCCACCCTCCAGGCAATTCACCTCACCATTTACAAAGCCCTACGTGAACTGGCCCATCCTGTTCATTTCTTTGGAACTTGAATTAAAATGAACAGACCGACGGATACAAACGAACAAAACAAATAATTAAATAAAACAATTACAAATGAATTCCTTCCATTTATTTAGTCGTCACTCCATCTTTCTGTGTTTCTACATTTCAGCCGCCTCAAATTTTGCATTTTCATATTAAGACATTTGCACACATCAATATGCGTTACAGTCCTATCAATTTAGCTGTAGTGGCGGCTGGTGACACATTTCTTAGGTGGGGTTTTTCATTATTATTTGATTTCAGCCAATGCTACCTTAATTTTAATACAGTATGTTTATAAACCACATTACAACAGTCTTGCCTTCTTTAGACTGAGAAAGGCCCCCAGTGATGAAACATCATAGTTCTTTGAAACAGCTAGTGAATAGAGAGCACTTATTAAGACTCTCTTATGAACATGTAAACAAATACAAACATGTGCTTCATCCCTTTTAGAAAATGAATGTGTTTTGGGGCTTTTTTTTTTTTTTTTACTTGAAATGACAGTTCGTCTGAGCTTAGGGAAAACAAAAGGTATGCCAGGTATATTTTCAAACAACACGTCAATTCATTCAAAAATAAAAAAAGAAGTGAAAAATAAACTTTTTAGGCTCTTAGATTTTCAGTCATTAATAAATATGGTCATATCCGTAAACATTTACAAACCTATACATATTTGCAAAATTCTGAAGACATTTCTGTTTGTGTGCCTTTAGAAATAACTAATGGAGGAAGTTGAACTTGATCTGCAGCTTTTCAGCCAGATTTCTTCTTTCAAATCCGGTAAATTAGAAGAGATGTGACAGAGTTAGGAATCAGAGACTCGCCGCTTGTTGTCTCTTCATCTCAACATCTCGTAAAAACACACGAGAACAAACCGGAACGGAGTTTAAGCCAATAACTGAGCCAGGGGCAACTTCTCCGGCGCCCTCTATTGACCAGCCGAAACTGAAATGACTAAAATGAGTCGCTGAGTGTCGGGCTGTGCCTTTAGGACTTGAGGCTCATCAGGAGCACAAGTGATCCAAACAAAGTCATTTCATTTGAGGGGCTGCATTTATAGCTCAGTGTGGTCTCCGGTGGGCCGGACCAGTCAAATGATTGCAGAAGTAACTTATAAATAATGACAAATTAAACATTTTTCCTTTGTTTTAGTACAAAAAAGTGAGTGACAATAAGTGCAGTTTCAAGAGGTTGCTCTTTTCCTGATGTGACACATACAGTACAGTAAAAAGAAAATCTAAAAATGATCAATTTTGTCTTTGAATTCAGTCACATCCAAACATTTAGAACTAAAGAAGTTGACTTTGTGTCTTATTTTTCGAAACGTGCTTGTAACCATTTACAGTGACGTTATCATAACATCATACCATCTTACATGCAGAAATGTATCCAGGGAGAATCTGCTGCAGCGCATGATCATACATATATTTATAAGTCCACATCCCTTTGATGCAGATAACAATTCAGGATAGGTGGTAATTTCAGATCAGTACAGATGGCCTGGCTTCAACACCTTTGCAGTTTGCAGAGATTAAAGGGAAAGGAAGGAGACTGTTGGTGGGTGGAAAAAAAAAAAAAAAGAAGATCACCGAGAGACCTTGATGCTGCACCTGGGGTGCTGAAGCTGACGCCAAATATGACTGAAGAGGGGGTGGAAAATGTTATTGAGGATGCTATTCGGTTTATTCTGTGGGCCAGCCTTTTTCTGCTGCCTCCAGCCCGACAAGGTTCAAATAAACAGCAGTATGATTGTCTTGTATCTTGAAGAGCCAAGAAAAGGAAGAGAAGAAAAGAAAGGAATGTGGACTCGTCCATGGGCCACACAAACAGGACAGTCTAGGTCGGGTGTACTTAATTCGGTCTTTTTCTTTGCTGTGTTGTGTGTGGTATAGCGCTGTGCACCACGGCACTCGAGTCAAGTCAGGGACATCTTTTCACTGGCTGTCGTACGATTTCAAAGAAGGTCAAATGATGCTGTTGTTTTCTTTTTTCTTTTTCAGATAAATGATGTTAGTGTTACCTCCTCCCCTTTGAAGTAATACTGAGAACCTCTTTGTTTTTGGTTATCGTAGGGTAAATAACACATTGGAGGATTTCACACGCACGTACACACAAATCCTCCAGAGAGGAAAGAAATATTGTAGCCTGGTTTGATTTGCTTATATATTTTCAACATTTGTTGACAACAGCTGCTGTGAAGTATATTCTGCATAATAACTTTCACTCGCATTGCGACATTGCATGGTGGGTTGGCATTTAAACCTTCAACAGAGGATGCTCCTCACACAGGCCGTCACATGAGAGTGTGTTTTAATCGGACCAAACAAGTCAAATCTGAACACTCTGATAAACTAATACCTGATCTTTGAAGCTCTGATGAAAAAAATCACAACCGTTTCCTGGAGAAGACAGCTGACAATTCATGGCAAAAACAGACGAATCAGCATGTTGACATGAGACACTGAGACGCACATGAAGTGGTGAAATCAGGACATGGGTGGAACACATTATTCATGGCACAGGTGAATCGTGGAGGGAGATACAGACAATTCAAAACCACACAAAATATGAAAAAAAAAAAAAAGACTTCTTTCCCCTGTTCTTGTTCAATAATCCCACCACCACCCCATCCCAAACTGCCGTTTCGTTATTTATTTACCTTTTTAAATCCGTTCTGCCAATGAGGTTTCTTAAAAACAAGTCAACCGCACATACGCTTGCATCCATCCACCATCTTGTTTACCAATCCCAGCCGACAGTAGGCGAGAGCAGGTACACCCTGGCCACAACATTACAGAGAAAAACAAAGGAAGACAGACCGTCAGGTCGTTTAGAGAGGTGGAGTAACCAGTTAACCTCTCGTGCATGTTTGTGGAGTTTGGCAGGAAACTGGAGAAAGCTCTGCAAGGGAAAAAAAACTAACAAACATTAATGGCTTAATCACATTAGCTGATGTTTGAAAAACATGGATTTGTATATTTGTTGTTGAGGTTAGACTTTCGTTTTGATGTTGTCACGTAACCATGAATCAGCGTCGGTTGTTCTGAAGTCTTTTTTTTTATGTCTCGTCACATGATAAGTGTAGCGGATAGCATGCTCGCCTCCCAGTGACACTCTCCCCTCTCATCCAGGCTTGAATCAGGGACATTCTTGCTCTTCGGGTAGACGTGTTAACCATTATGTCGCCTTGCAGTCCTGGGAACCCTACTATAAATGCTCATCACTGTCACAGAATACCATGCAGCCTTGTATTTTACTTCATATTGTGGGTGTTTTCTCAGTGCCGTTTTCGTGCCTCTTTGTTTCAGTAGTTTTTAGAGGAACAATAAATCGCTCATTTGGTTCAATCCTTACTTCAGTCTGCTGATATGATTTGTACTCGAGCGGCTTTCATAATGAGCTTGCGATGTCAAGCTGTGTACAAAAAAACCCTCGGTATTCATATTCATGCACTGACTTTACAAGATATTGCTTTACCAAATTTCAATGAAAGGTAAATTTCTGCTGAAATTACAACAAAAATTGCTTTCAGACTCCCCATCTTCAGCTGAACAATGTGATGTTGCGGATTTCTCAAGCAAATAACAATCCCTGCTGTAAAACATGAATTTGCAACACATTTTCAATCAATGTTTATCGCCTTTTCACGATACAATAAATATACAATTCTCAGCCACTTAAGATTATCCACAATAATCAGTTTGTGTTACTAGTAGAGTCTTTCATTTTTGACAAAACAAAACCAAAACAATGTTTACCCTGTTGCTCCTTTCTGTATTCTGCTTTTAAAAATAGTATAACTATTTTTTTTTTTTTTTGTCCTGACGTTTGTATCTTTCACTGTGGTTGTCTCACTAGCACATCCCTGCAGAAGAGCAGTATGCTCTCTGCAATTGATAGCGGTGATAGTTTTGAAGAACAATATCCTGCCACCTCGAGTACAATTTTTTATTAGTCCTGTCCAGCCTGTTGGTGGTTATGCACCCCCAGGTACTTGTAGAATTGCACCGTGTCCACCTCCTCGCCCCCTGTTTTGACAGGTGTCACTGACTTCCCACTCAGTAATAAGCAGCAAAGCCACTGTAAATGACAACCTTCATTCCGCGGGGACACACACTCGCCTGATGAGGGGCCACTTCAAAAGTGACAACTGCCCGAGGAGAACGAGTTGTCACTTGATTGTTTGACGAACATGAGAGTGACAGTCTTATACGTGGCGCCCGTTTCAGTCGCCATTTCAGACCAAATGAACACTCACAGCACCGACTCGGCGGTGGATTTTCTAAATTGTTGTGCACCACAACACGCGACAAAAGCGCCACATATATTGCAAGCTGGTGGAGCACGGGTGTCACGTCCTTCATGCAGACTGCGTTAAAAGATGTTTTGATTGGTACCATTATTTTCTGATGTGAAATGAACTTGATTCTATCTTATAAAATATTTAGCCTCATCAAACAAAAAACAAAAAAGAAATACTACTATTGGTAATATATGTTTTCCATGTTATCAACATTTGTTTTCTTTCAACACTTTTGACCTGCCTTTGTTTTACTCTTGAATGTAGAATTTTGAAGGAGTAGGTCTGCTCTTTATCTGTTATCGCATGTCAAGTTATACCAAGCTGATTTAAAACACAAAGTGTAATTGTTTTGACTGGCGCGTTCACTCTAACGTCAAGCTGAAAGTAATTGAATTATATGTGATTGGTTAAAATCTTTGATTTGTTCTGTGCCTTAGTGTTGAAAGACAGCTGTCCTTTTACTTTAGTTACACTTGTAATCACAGGTCATAGTGCAACAGTAATTTGTAGCCTTGCGTCCATGAAATCTCTGTTTCAAATGAGACAAATCAGACCTTTAAGCTGCTAAATGTTCGTCATCACCAGCTAATTCTCAAGCTCATCTGTGTGCCATTTAGTGCAGTAAAAGTTCTGCTCAGTGTTTTTTTGTTTTTTTTTCACAGAAAAAGTACTGCCTGCTGCTTCTTGAACTATTGCTGAGAGCAGTGAAAGTGAACTTTAACAGTAAAAGTTGCAGGCTGTTAAGGCAAAGAAGCTATAAAGCTCTTCAAAGCTGAAGGGAACTATAGAATAGGGCAATAATTTAAGGTCCATCTATACAAAGACTCTTTCACACTACATAGTTCTCTAACTCTTTGGTAATAAAAACTTATTGATTACAGCAGCTTTAAAATAAAAGTTATTGACTGCAGCAGCTAGAATGTATGAACGTGCCGTTAGTCAATCCAAGCAACATCCTCGACGCTTGGTTGAATATTTCTGTTGATTGAAGTTTCCTATCGTAAGTTTATAATGTGATTGTTTATTTATTGAGGAGAACCTGTTATAATATATATATATTTTTAAACCATGCTTTTATGTGCAAACACATAAGCAACAATTTAAACAAGTCAAAATTGAAGAATTGTTTATGTACATATTTTGAGCGTACATATTCATCGTAGAAGCAGAAGCTGTCGTCAGTACAAGCACGCTCATACATTTTCTGCTTTTTTCATTATATTGATAATTGCAATACGATATTGTGTTGAAGTCATGACATTATATTTCTGAACATATGGAGCATCATGTGAGTCGGTTCTATAGTGAAAGCCAATTAGTCGAATACAACAGTACATGAACAATGGGATTTGATGATCAATGGTGTAATGAAGGATGGATGACCAATGAGATTTCACGAGTGAAACACATTGGGTTTGCATGTGTGTGTCTGCATGCGCAATTTACAAGGGACTATAAATTGTGAACTCTATGCATGGAACTGTTAAAAGACTGCAAATGAGATGGTACCACATACATAGAGATCCTATTTCCATGTTACAGAACTATTTACTCCATATTGGTTAGTCTATTAATTATCAGGATTCATCGGGGGGAAAATACAGATTATTTATTTATTTTTTTTGCAGAGAAATCCTTATTTATTCGCATAATTGTATATACAGGGATCAAAATGACAGGGCATCCACAGCATCAGCTTTGGTTTGAATTAAATGTTATGACATACAATTATTTACATAATGAATTCTCATTCATCCAGAGCTGCTTTATATTAATATACAGATGCACAAGATAGCAGAGTCATATGCATTTCAAGGCAAGACGCAATGTTATGGAAGCCAGAGACAGCGCCAACTCACATATTAATTACGTTTCTGCTCTTCTGGGAATATCATCCGTATGATTAGAAGTATTCAAATCCCAGAGTACAACAACAGTCAGAACCTGTAACGGGCTCATAAGAGTTGAATTGAATAGTTTACATGCAAAAAAACAAACAATAAAAGATTTCACGCACACAGTGCTGTGTGCTATAAACCTTATGATAGTGACTGTTCTACCTTTTACAGGGGTTGCCACAGCAAGTCATTGCAACTTGCACTAGAGACCTTTCTAGTTTAAAAAAAAAATAAAAATATATATATATATTTATATATTGCTCTATGTTTTTCTTACTGCTGATTGTTAACCCAATGCCCCACCATAGGGGATCTACTGAATCATGCACAAAGTGGAAGAAAACATATGTTGTAATAATTTTTTTTTCTTTCTTGTTTTTCTTTTCTTTGTTTAATTCCTCTTCCTGACTGTTTAACATTTAAAGGGTACAACACTGGTAAGGAACTTGCATTTGTAGGACGTGGGAGTACGTGGGTTATGCTCATCGTCCAAATCTTCTCTGCCACTGCCAAAAGGTTTTCTTGGCCGTCGCCATTGATTGTTGCTGTGAGCCCGAGGTGCTGATAGTGAGATGCCTAACTTGAAACTCTTGCGGAGAGATTGCAGCATGTGACAGTCCCATATCGTCAAGAATGAGACCACACTCTATCCTCCAAGATGACAACGTTCACCCAAACAGCGTGGGGCTTATCGGGGATCACCTCCAGAATCTGGGAGTGAACAGGACGGAATGACCTGCCAGCAGTCCTGACCTCAACAACATTGAGGGATCAGCCTGGGCATGTTGAGCGGACCATCGGCTGACTCAGGACAAATGCCGGTTAAACCGCGAGGAGGAGATACCAGGCTGTTGTGTGTGACGGTGTACAATTCCTCCACGCACTAACGAATCAAGGCTCAACTGCAAAAAAACAAAATAAAAAAGAGAGGCCGTTGGCATTTTCAGAGATGGGCTTATTCTTCCACGGGTGCAACCCATATTGCTCTGCAGCTCAGCCCACAAATGCAAACTCCTTAAAAATTTGGCACGGGTAATAAACAGCAAATAAATAATCTACAATACAATCTAACGTTTGATGGAAAAAGAGGACATCATTAAGTTGTTTTTCGCTTGACGTGTTTCAGTGAATTTTATTTCCAACACTTGTGCACGCAGTCGCTCCCTTCGTTGCTGTGAAAACTTACATGTATGTAAATCGTTCCATGTCGCTCACACTTAATCACACGGAGGGTCGATGAGGTTCTGAGGTTAATTGATTTAAGGTTAATTCATTTAGTTCAGGTCATCGGTTCATTCATTTAATGCATGTGACTCACATGGCTCTCCGGTGCAGGCCATGTGACATGTACGGCCATCATCGCTGAGAAAAGGTGCGAGAAGAATCAAGTCACTAACTCCAGTGAATGTATCGAAACTACCATTTGAAGGCCAATATTTCACGTTCAAAAATCATCATTTATATACAATAACAAGATGTGTCAATAGGAAAAAAAACAAAACACGGAAAGTAGCATGAGGTCTCTGAGAAAGTAACGTCCATAAATACAGTATTCCCGGTAGATAATATAGTCATAGTGAAAATTACAAGACAGAAATGCTTGTGAACAGCCAGTTGTCACCATTAGATCTGATGGCAGCAGCACTTCATTGCTTCAGATTTGAAGGAGTTATTGTTGCGTCTGTGTGATGAACTACCATAATATTTCAGGTATTGCGTTCATGAGATTAAACTGACACAGAGACTGACACTCCATTGATTGTACACGATGCACATACAGTTTTTTTGTTTTGTTTTCCCAAGTGGACTAAATTAAAAGAATCAATAAATAGTGGAAAATATCAGTTGGCAAAAAACCCAATAAAGGAGAGAAAATTTTTTTTTTCCCTTATACTGTCCTCGTGTATAAATAAGTTTTCAGTTATCAGTTGCCGTGAGGTGTACTGGTTAATTAAAAATTCATGTGTAGGAACAATGTGTGAATTTTGTCTGATGGTTGATTATGGCTGTTTTGAGCACACTTATGTAAACACATCTCCTGCACTGTTTCACTTGCATCTGGCGTCTCGTATAGCGACACATTAATACGCCATTATATTTACAAATCATGTCGGTAAAGCCGGTAAAGACAAACCATATCAGTTTAGTCATTATACAAAGCAATGCTCAATTTTCTCTATACTGTACATGATATGTTTTTATTTAGTTACATTTCATTGTAATAATGTGCTTTCATAAGGACCATAATGTACAGTTTGAAATGCTGTGACACCTTGACACCCAAAAAGGCCTTTAATGAGACTTTTTTGATGGGTAGTGAAGTACAGTATGCTTAATTCTGCAATAGTCTTACAATAAACCACAGTGGGTAGTTTATTTTCAGCTTGACAGCGTTGCAATCCATCATCTTAAAATTGCTTGTTTGGAGGAAAGCGAGCAATGCACATAGCTCTTTTTGGATCAAATAAAGACTAATTTCCTATTTTATGTAGAACAAATGACTCTCTCCTACGAACACGACTTTTTAAGTGTCACATTTCTCTACGTTCAGAATTCGGAGACGTACACTAATGAGAGACGCCGATCATGTACCACGAGAGGTCGGGTTAGGAAGAGGACTGAACTCCACAACAACATTTCCATCACCCCAGTTCAAAACCCATCACAGTGCACATGCAGGCATAATCTCTTTGTTGAAAATCTACAGCAACATCCTTTTTATTCAATAACTAAGATGATTGACGGCTCTTTCCATGGCTACTGACAACATAAAAGCCGGTCTGCCAGTAAATCGGCCAACACTCTTAATTCCTTGAAAAAAACACTACAAACATCCCTCCACATTGCCCTTCTAAATGCCCGCTGTCCATCCCCCAGGATTTAAGCGGCCCTAATAACAAGCAAACCAAGGCCACGAGCCCCCCGATTATTCCATCCCTTAATTAGAATTCTCATTATTTACAGAGTGAAGGGAAAGACTCTGCAGTCACATTCACATCAAAGGCGTCATCCGAAGGCAAAGATGATAATTAGATAGTCTAATCTGTTCTCTGAAGTGTCTGTTCCAAATCAACATTTCTGGAGTGTTTGTTTTCCTTCCCCCCTCTCCCTTTGCTTTGCTAAGAGACTGATCAATTAAAAAAGATTCACTGGTGACTCATTTTCATTCTGCCGTATGCAGCCCTTCTCCTTTGCTCCATTATCGCTGACGAATGTGATTTCTTTGCATTTCCCACAAATTTGTTTTTGGAGAGGAGGTCTGAGAAATAAATGAGCTTCTTTTGTGATTGCGTAAAAATTTATAAAGCGTATTTCAGGTGCATGCATAAAAGTTGTCCGTTGATTTGTGCCTGGGCTGCTTTGGATCGTCCCTCCACAGCATCAACAGATGGCACTGTTTCTCTGCTAAGTGACTCCAGCCGGCCTCCTCTCTATCCACACTCTCTTCCTTTTTCTTTTCTTTTTTTTTTTTTTCCTATCCATGTCTCTGCCTCTTTGTCTGTCTCATTCCCCTTTTCCCATTTACTTAAGCAGAATGAGGGCACCGGAGAATCATTAAGTGTAACCGCTACCTGAGATTAGTGAGAAGGGCTCAAATGAAGTGTCACTAATATGAGGATTACAACAGCAAAGCCACCTGAAGTCCTCCAGGATCTGCTTCTAAACATGAGACGGGAAACGTAGTGTAGAAAGACGCAGGATAAAACAACATTAACAACACTTTTATCTATAGGACTGATAACATTTAGCTCCTATTTGTTCCTGCGATGTAATTCTGACACCCAAAGTCTGAATGTCACACCCTCAAAAATAGATGAAACACAAAATAAAAAAGCCTTCAAAGTAATTACTTGTGTCTAATGTAATGGAAACTCACACTGTTAAACATAATCATGATCTGGGCTGACAGGCATTTGGACAAGATAATTTCTTAACATGCGTTCAAAATAAGCTCACAAATGTAGGTTTCTGCAATCCATTACAGTGGCACAGAGGTGTCTCTGTGTATTACTATTGTAGGCCAGTGTTTGCAGGTGGGAAGCCAGAAAAGGGCTGATGTCCTGTTTTTTTTTTTTTTTTTTTTGCGCTGGAGAATGTAACTGGTTGCAGCTGCAGGTGCTTTAACTTCAGTGGAGTTTCATGTCGACACACGTTTTTCAAAAGGAAAAAAAAAAAAAAAGTTTTGGTTTTCAAGCACACATCCCCGATTACAAATTGTTACATGCAGATTCATAGTTTTAAAAAAAAAAAAAAAGAAGAAAAAGTCTAAAAGTCTAAATCCACAGAGAACAGGGACTTTATCCCCAACTGGCTTCCCACCAGTTTGCTCTATTACTTATATTAAATGGAAGGCCATGGGCTCCACTGACAGGAACTAAGCCTTGGTCTCTGCTGGAGCACCTGGTCTATTCAAATTACACAGCATTTTTCCACAACATGCTCAAATGTATTATGATAAAAGAAAAGCTCTAGGTAATTACAATTGAGTTCATTTGTACTTTTAGGCATCATTAGTAATAATGATATAGTACTCACAACACTAAGCACTTGAAAAAATGATGTTTGTAGTCTATTTCTATACAACACTCTGGTTCAGCTGAGGTCATATTAAAGTGCTCCAGAATTAAAGTTGATTTGAGTTGATGGAGAAAGTTATATTTAAAAAAATAAAATAAAATCCTGGACAGAGAATATTGTGTGTTCACAAGGTTTCCTTCGAGTTACATTTTGCTTGTGTTCATTTGATGTCTTCCCTTGAAAAATTGAAGTTTAGCCCTTCAGACTGAACCGTTTTCTTGCATTATCTTCATTCTTTGTCCTTATCCTACAGTTCCAAAGAACCCAGGGTAACCTAGCTTTGTCCACATTGATCTTACCTTCATGTTTCTAGATGAGAGAAAAAAAACAAGCATTTATTATGTTCCTCCCCTGAAAACATAGAATCGTATTGAATTGTCCAGTAAAACCAAGGAACACAAATGCAACACACAGATACAGCACCATGCAAAGTATATAGACTTGTTATTCCATCCCTAAATTAGCAAAATACCATCAGCTATAATGCCAAAATGTGATTGATGCCACACAAAAAAGATAGTGTGCTTTGTTTCAGTGTAATGGAAGCGATGCACAAAGGCTCACCAAATAGTCTTCGCTTACTACTAATGGCTTTGATTAATAATTAATTCCGGTTCCTCAGTCTGAATAAATACCAGTGCTGATATTTCAGTGCTACGCTTGATGTGCATGTGTGTTAAAACACATAGAAGAAGTGTGTGCACACACGGCAGATCATGAGCAGGTTCAGCTAAGTAAATAAAAGGTCACAGAGTAAATGAAATGGAGTTACACCTACCTTTCAGATCAGAACAGGGGGTCTTAATTGGCTCACCTAATTGCTCTGACAATAAGTCGAAGGAACCAGTTACTATTGGTTGGTCTGTGATTTTGTGCAGTAGTTGGTCCCTGGTTGATTAACACTGCCGTACTAACCAAACTGCTGCTCTACTTAGACGTCTGATTCAGCTTTGTGGAGTTACCAGTTCCGTAGTGACAGTCTGCCCTACTTATGTTGATAAAAGAGCAAATCTAATGAAAGACAGACATTATAAGCACAATAAGTACAACAGATTCATAATTCACTGAGATTAAATGCACTTCTCTCTTTGTATCAACAATAAGAGGAAAGTGATCTTGTCAGAGGAAACGTGTTTGGACTGATGAAGACTTTTTTTTTATTGGCTCCTGGATTATAACATCAAATGAATGATGTGCAAGAGCTGATAAAACTTGCTTGTTTTTTTTTTTTTTTGCAATAAAATCTTCCAAAATAAATTGAACTTTCACCATTTTTCATCCATGAAAGCAGTTAGCACATTACAAAGTATATGTTAGCCTATATAGAGCTACACTACAGTCATATAGTCATACAGTCAAAGCATACGGCATGTATGTTGACGTAAGCGGCTTCCCTTTTCTTCAAACTCTTATGAATATGAAAATTAAAAAATTACACCAGGAGCATTTAATATAAATATGTCATATATATACATGAGGGCAGATGTAAGTCATAACTTGTCATTCTCCCCACCCCTCGACCCTATATCCCTTTGACCCTCTCCGCGACCTCCCTTAACAACAACAATGATGCCGCATGATCCAGCTCGTGCTGCAGAAGCTACCGATGCTACTCGGTTTAATAAGGCGAGGTGTTGCATTTCTCAAATACACAATTTTTGCATGCTCCGGGTCTTCTTCTCCATTTTTGGTGTATTTCTGTGGCTGCATTACAGCACCACCTATAATCCTGGCATATGCACTACATCGTTTTGAGTGATTTTCATGGTGCCGTGTGGGGGAATTGTTTTGGCTCCTGTGGACAGGACCTTAGACACTGGCTTTTTTTTTTTTTTTAACAACAGGCAAGAATAAAAAGGAGTGCTTCCTTTTTCATTTGACATTGAAACATTAAAACAATCTTAAGGATGAGGGGACTGAAAAAAACCCCCCAAAAACCTGAGCCTTTTCCAGTGTTTGCCGCTCATTCTTGCAGCACTCGATCGTTTGGATCACAGGGAGCACCGAACCAAGGACAGACACCGCTCAGGAATCAATCAGGGACAGTGCTCTGCTCAACATTGGGAAACTAAGAACGCCGTGAAAAGAAACGTGTTGGAACTAAAACTAAGTTCTTATTCTTAAATCATGAGCTCAAGTCCTTGCTGCACTACGAGAGGGAATGCTTTAGTGTGATGATCAATAAGTGTAGCCTGCATCAGCTGGAGAGCAGTAGAAAGACAGAGACATGGAGACTTGGAGATCTTCAAAACTAACCGAACACAATGTTTTATTTGCAAAGGACATTAAAAGAGAATTCTTGATGGCTGCACTCTCACAACAGGCTACTGAGCGCTTGAGTCCTCAGTTACCACCGTCCACATAACAGCATATCGCGGGCCGAGAGCTGCTTTCAAGTAAATAAAGCTTTTCAGCCCCAAGATTTCATCAAAACAGAGAAACATTTCAGAATAATGATGTTGACTGGACTGGGAATTGTCTTGTTTTTATTTTTTCTGATTATTTTCTGAGCATTTTGCCTTCGTTAGATGGAACACAGAGGGGTAAGACGTGGTAGAGGGGAGGAAAATACCATTTCACCCGATAGATTTCAAACCAGGCTGGTTTTATACTCTCGCTAGCTAATTATATGATTCTCCACTGTAGAAACACTGTGCTGTGAGATTCATATTGTATTGCTTGGGGTCAGGGCAGATTTCAGGGGTATAACTCACACGAGATCCAACGTGTATGTTGTATAGTGCGAGTAAATACTTTATAATATATGTTGAATTTACTCCAACATCCTTTTTGGATTAGAAATTGTTCAAAGCACTCATCGATTGGTTCTATCAAAGGGAATTCCTCACATAAATAATGGAAAAGCGTGCAACAAATGACTGCAAGGGAAGTGAACTTTTCCCTCTGTCCAATTATGGTTTTAGCTGACTTCAGCTTGGAGCAGGCTCACGCTATCAAGATAACAAGGTGTTCAGCTGAAACAGGGACAGCTGCGTCGCACAGAGGGAAGTAGTCACAGCTATATGCGGATCTCCTCCAGTGTACATCCAGGGAGAAGAACAATTAACAAGAGCAATCGGAGATTTCTGACCTTTGCCAAGGGTGGACAGAGAAGTGACACATATTCCACATCCAGATCAACTGCCTTTATTCATTTCTTTAGTTTTGTGATCCAGTGATTTTATTTCATAATTTAAAGAACACAAGATAAGACAATATTGTTACCTTCGTCCACATTATCGACAATCCGAATGGTTGAGAAGCCTTATCGTGGACTTTCACTCACTGACTTGTGGCTCGTGTCTGCTGGTAACAAAGCTAAAAGGGCTGCTGTTTACAGAATTGTGGCCGTTTATTCCTCTTTCAGCACACACTGGTCTAACACCGGCCGCGCAACAGGACAAACAACAAACTACACTTCCCGAAAGCAAAACATGTCCATTTAAAGTGACAGGCCATGTTTTTGGTCTGGATCACAACTGAAATTTATTGGGTCCTTCCTTTGATCAAAATGCACCTGTGTACCAATTATCCTGAAAATCAGCTCATTAGCTTTTGAGATATATTGTTAACAGACAAATGAACGCGGGTGATTTTTTGACCTCCTTGCCGGAGGTAATAAAAGGGGGAAACTCTAGAAGTGGGCTTCAATTGCGAGAGTATAGGAAATGGGTGAGGACAAATCAAGCATAGCTCGATCCTCTGTTGTGTTGTTTAATTATGATACGTTGAAATGCCTCTGCATATGATGCAAGTACAAACATTAGCTTATACTCTGACGCTTCGCAGAAAGATAAACACAACACAGAACACGATATGTCATTACAACCACAGCTGTGAGCATGAAGAGCAGCAAGGCACATTTGCATGGCGTACAACATTTACATAAGCCATTGAACTATCCATTTACTTGAAGTCACATGTTGTGCAATCTAAATGGGACCTACTTTTTGTTCACTTACCAGCAAGTTTGGTGTGTTTTGTTTATTTTAAATTGCAGGCCCATTAGAAAGGCTATGACAACATAATACCCCAGTGCCATTATATAAACTCTAATTGGGTAGACTTTCAGCAGTTTGCCTCTTTTAAGCAGGCACCTTCCTCATGAAACAAGGATTAGAAAAGTCGGTAAAGAAAAAAACAGAACAAAAAAGTATAGTTGTATTATGTTTTTTTTTAATTAATTAATTCATTTTTTAACATATGCTTCTTCATATTCAAGGAGTTCTATCCATATTTGTGAACATGCATGCTCCATGCTGGTTGTTACATGTTAACCTTTCCAAGTGAGTCACTTAAAAGCCACTTAGCACTAAATAACCAGGTTTTCTTTCCTTTACATTAATGGTGCCCCACTAAGAAAAATAAAAGGCTTGACATAATATAGATTGTTTATAATAACACTGCACTCCAAAACTGAGGCCTGGAGTGTGTGAGAGAAAAATACAAGTGTTTTTTCCCCCCCACTTTCGTGTGGTCTTGTATATTTTATCCAGTCATTAAATCCTTAGTCCAGTTTTAATTCCTTCTCTGTCATGTTTGTTTCCGGTGCTTCGGATTCATGCTCGCTTCCGGACTTACTGTGCACTTTCTTTAATTTGCTTCTAATATCCTGTTGCTCCGCCCTTGTTGGAAGCTGTGCCTTGTTTACCATCTCCTTGTGTCCGTATGCAGGCCTCACTCTGCCTTTGTGTCTTTGTCAGATTGTCTGTTTATCTCTAGCTGCTTTCTCTGACCCATTATGCCACATGTCGGATTTCTTTCCAGTCGAATGCTTGTTTTCTGTTGTGGTTGTTTGCTTTAAGTGCTTCTGTTTGGATTTTACTGTTGTTTTAGATCAACTGCATTAAGCCTTTTAATGCAAGTTCGACTTTCTTTATTTTATGTTCTTTGGTGGTAGAAATCTTGAACAAGGTAATGGGTGTTTATGCCCCTTTTTTTTTAATTCATACATTTATTGGCTGGTCTTAACAATCAGTCTTTGATCCCCCCAAAAAATCTTTTTTCCAAACCAGCTGTGCTTACCTTTAGGCTGGCTTCTGCAGGATGGTGAGCTTCTTGTCGCCTGTGCTTTGTTGATTGATTAATTTATTTTAAGTTTAGTGACTACACAATAATAAATGATGCAAACATTTGTGAGAGTCACACAAACTAAGCCTGTTTTTGATGAAATTGCAATGCAAATGCAAACAATGTGGTGTTTAGTAGAAATGCGAATACAAAAGCTACCAGCGACCCATATATTAAATGAATGCGAGATACTTCACTTGATAAGACAATGCAGTGAGAATCCTATGAGGAGTCACCAATTTGATTTTATATTTGATCCTTTCATTTACTAAACCACAAATCTACATAATTATAATCCTAAACACACATTTAAATTCATGCTCTTTGCAAATACACATGTTCATACACCCACTTCCCTGCTGACTTCAGTGTCAAGCCCAGGAAATTCAACAAACCCTAACGTATTCATGGAAATGGCCATTCGTATTTGTATATTCCTATTTATATATATATTTTTTGTAAACCCCGGCTTCATAAATTAGGTCTCATGAGACATCAGCGTTGCTTCGATGAGGAAAGTCATATGTGCACAGGAAAAAGCAAACATGCGGATGGATTGCACAAGTCAGATGATTAATCATTAATGATGCAATTTCAGCATATATGTTCCTTTACATTTGCATAGATTTCTGTTTGATATTGCCTATTGCTCTCTACACAGACAGCAAACTCAGTTCTCTGATGTTATTGTTGACACTTTCTGCCTGAGTATGATAATGTGGCTATCACATTTTTTTTCGTCAGCAAGCACTTGTAAATTCACCCCTAGTTTAGGGATTAAAGGTCTGGACAAGTAAACAAGTCAATGAGCTCAATAAGGCAGTAATCTGGAACGAAGGAAAATTGAATTATTCATGCTTAAATGAAATGTAAAAGTAAAAAAAAAAGACGACTCCCACAAGAAGTGATGACTTCAACACTGTCCTGACATTAGCTGAACTTCAACATCTTATAATCCTCCAGCTGGCAGGTATCATTGTGCTGCACCGTCTCATTTGATTGCAGGATTCATGCTCATGTGACAAAAGGGTGTATTTAAGATATATATAGAAGTATGATCACCTGCTGTACCTGTCAATGTTCGGCCCTCTGATATATCCCATGTGTTCGATCAGTCTGGCAGCAATTCATGGCGTGTTACAGGAACTTAAAACCAAATGAATTCCACCTTTATTTTTCTCTGCTGACAGCCTGTCTACCGATACTATAAAGCAGCAACAGTAAAAAGAGACAGACAGGCAATTGTCACTTCTTCAATCACGTCTGTGTAACGAGATACAGATCAATGTTCTCATCAAACAGGTGCCACAATCTCATACAAACCCCACTGCTTCTGCCTCTTTCTTCTCTCAGCAGGCCACACACGGACATGCTGTAAACTGAGCTTAATTCGAGTGGTTGTAATCCTGACTGCTGCAAACGTCACTCTGTAGAATGCCTCTTGATGTTGCTGCTGTTATCCCTCCGACTGAATTTATAGTTGTGGTTGTGATGACAAAGTAATTCCTTGTCTTATGATGATCTTATGGCTCCATCATTGGAGATTTGAAGGGGCCCTGAGCATTGTTGAGACTGTGGAGCATCTGTGAAAAAACATTTCTGTGGGAGTAATGCCCCTCCATCTACAGTATCCATTTTTAATGGATCAAGTAAGAGACGCTTTGCTCACATGCCAATGTTTGGCACATTTATCACGCTGCAAAGTGAAACAAAGTGTGATTGCTGTAATCGGATTGTATCTCACTCACTTAGTGCACCTACATCTTATTATATTCTTCGGATGCTCCTCTGCGTTTTATGGATATTGCCAGTGGATAGCTAACCTAATGTGCACTGCCTCTAAAGCTATGATGCTTTACAAGGCTACACAGAGAATTTATGTTTGACTGTTCGGCGGAAGTATAACAAATCTTTGCTTTTCCATGTGCGACAGCTTAAGGGCCACAATCATTATCTACAACATTCCCTTTAACTTACAAAGAAATCTGTAGCTGCCCCGAGTATAATGGAAATCAGTTTTAGGGACGGGGATGATGGTGGGGTGCTGCCTGATGGAAGAACGAAAATAAAAAAATAACTTCCAAGTTCATCATGCAAATTCATCCTCCCAACCGTGGCACATTCTTCAAACAGACACCTCCTCTGGAGAGAGGGAGACACAGTCTGATAAAGAGACAAATGAGCTAGTGATCTCCATACCAACCTCTTTCCTAGTCTGCTCTTTTCTCCTTGTGTGTGTGTGTGTGTGTGTGTGTGTGTGTGTGTGTGTGTGTGTGTGTGTGTGTGTGTGTGTGTGTGTGTGTGTGTGTGTGTGTGTGTGTGTGTGTGTGTGTGTGTGTGTGTGTGTGTGTGTTTGAGCGAGCGAGTGACAGAGGGGAGGTGTGGGGGGACGGCAGGGTGGGAGCTTCAATGACCTTTGCAATGATGACAAGCATGTCCAGGAACAAGACTGTGCATGTGGGCTTTATTTACTCTAAGTGATTACTGATTGCTGCTGTATAGCAAAGCGAGCTGATAAATAGTTGTACTCCTTCAAGAATTTCTACATCAACCCTGTGCCACTGCAGCAGGAGCCATAATTATATAATTACACAATAATTACACATGATTATAAGACTGTATACCGCACAATAAAAGAGATTCTGTTACCGTGATGCAAGTTTTGCGCCTTTGCTCGCAAATTAACGAGTAGAATAATTTATCTATTTGGGCTGCAACTGACAATTATGTTTTATGATCAATCCATTCATTAATGCTTTTTCTTGTTTTGGTAACTAATTAGTCAATTGGTCTATAAAATGTTGGAAACTGTTTATTTTTATTGTTCGTCTGTACAAAGATTCAAAACACAGCGATATAAAACTGTGACAAATAAGAATACTGTCATTTTTCATTCATCTGTCCATTAATTCATCTATCTCTTCCATCCATCTCACGATCACAAAGGCTCATGCAGTATTATGCTGCAGTTGAACACCAACAATCTGGCGTCTGATGCGTCCTCTCCTCTCCTCTCCTCTCCTCTCCTCTCCTCTCCTCTCCTCTCCTCTCCTCTCCTCTCCTCTCCTCTCCTCTCCTCTCCTCTCATAATGTATTCAGATATTCCAACAAGGTGATAACAAAATTGCCTGACATTTCCAGATTTATTGCTGTATTTTCTTATTATCGCCAAAGAAATATACAGAGATTCCATCCCATAAATCATATTGAGAGAGCAATGCAGTCACCATTGTGTTTAGCCCATTGCTACCATTTTTGGATTAGAAATAAATTGCCGGCTCATTTTCGCAAATGGAAACGAAAACCCACTTCTGGTGCCGCACCGTGACTTTCTCAACAAAGTGTTTATCAATGGATGGATTTCTTGAGTGTTGCTGCTACGTGAGGATCAATTACGATTACCTCTTACTGGTTCTGACAATGGACTTAGATGCTCCTGCATTTCATAATATTTGTCTCCTCTCCACACTGTCCCTGCTTTCTCCCACAAGCCTCATGCTTGTGGGAGATTAGAATATACACATTTCTTGACAGAAAAATTCACTTTAATGTAATATAAAAAGGGGAAGGATTTATGTATATATGTCACCACAATGGATGACATACGTTTGTGATTTATGGGGCAGTCTCGCTATGGATATTTCCACGGCCATGCAGATGATGCTCAGAAAGGGACTCCCCTCTTTCTTTCCCTGCGTCTTCCAAGCATACATGACAACACACAGTGCACAATATAAACCATGAATAGGACCTAATAAGAATAGTTCTAAATAAATATCGGTGTTCTATATTATTTCACAGATGGTAAGTTTGCATACAGCGGCTGCAGCTGGGACCCGTGTGACACAGTTATTTTGCACAGCATGATGATGATAACATTGCTCAAGCAGAAACCTTACAAGCTGTACACAAGGTGTCATTTTTAGTGTTAGAAAACAGATTTAGACTCGATTGGGCTGTGACCTTTCCCTGCACTGGCGAGGGCAAAAGAGCCAACATAGACTTTTTTTTCTTTTCTTAAATATTTATGGGCTTTTTTGATGCCACACAAGGTCAAAGCAGATGTTCTCCCTACATTTCCTAGATAGTTCAACCCTTTGAATCTAAAAAGGTGTTTTTCAGGGGTTTTTTTCTGTTTAGAAATCACTTTTTCATGCTCAAAGTCAGCACATCATGGGGAAGGGTACTGAAGGGTACTGGATTTTAGGCAGTTTACTTTCAACTGTGGCGACAACATTGCCGGCTGCAAGTTTAGGAACGGCCTGCCTCGTCACTCTGCTATCCACTGCTTGCATCTTATATATCCTGTAAGGTTAAAAGCTTTTGTGCTCTTCAGACCGGCGGCTTGGTGATAGAGTGATGATCTGGAGATAATTCTCTGGCAGTTTTGAGCATAAAAATTTTAATTTAAAACTTCAGAGACGCTGACCATGTGCAAGAGCCTAAATATATCCATGCAATATTCTCCTTTTTCACACCGAAAATAAAATGAATACTTCTTTTTTTTTGTTGAGCTGAATAATCCTCAAGTGAAGCTATTTTGCTATAAATTAAATCACTGGTATCTCTCTCTTTGTTCATCACATTCAATGCACACTTGTTACACCATTAATACTTTTTTTAATTTGATGCAAAACCTATTACAGGCTTCAGCTCATATCCATATCTTAACAAGTTATTTCTGAGAAAAAAAAAGTGGCAAATCTAATTAAGACGAGTGTAAAATGACACAGGGAACATATTACTGCAGGTGTGAATTCATTTTTGCACTGCCAACAGTAAGTATTCCAGCCTATGACATTTTAAAGCATCTAATAGTTGTCCCTATGTGCAAAGGTCACAGAGAAAAGCCGGGACATAAAGCACAAAGCGGTATGGCAACAGAGAACTGCAGCAGCACATATTAAAAAAAGGCAGCAGCATGACTGGATCCTTGGGAATCGAAGTCCAGATATAATAACATTACATTCAAAAAGCACAATAAACATACACAGTAATGTCGGCCATAAAATAACCATTTCCGGGTTGTCAAAAACAGGCCTTGCTTACTGTAATAAGATATTGTTTGCAGCAGCACTATAGAATGGCTCTCTCAGTAATAATAATAAAAAAAAAAACTGTAAATTTCATTTCCCCTCATTTCTTTGGATTTGCTTTAAAAGTATTTTGTCAAATATGTTATGACTCAGGGACTGGAAGAGATACCCTGCCTTGCTTGTACAGCATCAAGGCAGCAGGGAACGTTTAAAAAAACCAAAAAAAAAACCTGTCTCAGATCATTTTCTTAGATTTTTTTTTTAAGTAAATTTGAGATTAAAAATATGCTCCATAGCTCGCATTAAATTTTTTATACAGAGCAGGACAATAAACATTGTGTCTGAAACTGTAGTTGCCTGAACAAAGTAAAAAAAAAATACAGAGTATAATTTCAGAGGTTTAGTTGTTGGTGATATTTAAGTTTTAGAGATTTACCATCCAAAGTCCAGATTGGGTTTACTCGGATCGTCAAGGACATAACTCAGTTTGAGAAGTGAAACGGGGAGGGCAGGTAAGAAGCAGAGACGTTAAAATGGAGTGTCTTGACTCGTCTTTTATAATTAAACTAAATCAATCATAAATCATACTGAGAATGTGCGTCAAAATGAACAAAGTGGGATCAGCAGGAGGTTGGGCAAGGACATTTAGCTCGGAGTGTGAGCGGCAATAGTATTTAGAGAGAGACAAATAGTTTTTGCTGTATTTACTGCACTGTTCACACAGATTTCATATGGTCTGATTTTCTCTGTCAGTTGGAGTGTCGCTGTGGACAAAACCTAATGCATTCTGCGCATATTTTCTATTTTTACTTTGAGCACAGTGGTTAATGTTATGAAAATCTTCCTGTGCCTGTTCCTAATCACATGCATGCTTTAAATAGCATATCACAAGTTACTGAGGAGCCACAAACAATTCTCGAAGCAAAACTTATCAAATTGGCAAAACAATGTCCCCCTCGAAATGAAGTAATCAACCAACCAACAACAAACGTTGCTTGTCACAGTTGGCAAACTCATGCGCTTTTCTTCTCTCCATTTGTCTACTGGACGGTCACTCTACCCAGACGACCAGCGTACCCTGTGCTCAGCTTTCATTTTCATTTCCCCTTTATCTGTGTGCTACGGGAGAGCCCCTGGGCACAGCGGTCGCACGCTTTGAAATTAGAAAAACCCTGGATAGTAACATGTATATTCATGGTCCAAGTCACTCACACACACACATACAAACAATACAGTACATGCACACAGATATGCTGAGAATTGTGTTTTACATTACTTCCAAGCTAGTGTCGCAGAGGGCCACCGTCGGCAGGTCACGGCGAACATACACAGTGCGGACACACGAACACACAGGGATCCCAGGCGAAACAAAATGTCTCAGCATTGTTAAAATTCCTGGTCGATAATTATTCAATCGCACTTCATGGCTTTTTGTTAGCTGTCACATTATTTGCTGCCTCACATCACAAGACATTGAGGACAGTCTTAGAGCCTTTCAGCGGGGGCAACATTGATACCAGCGACAACATGCAGTGAAGCTGTTGACTGGTGTAGAAACAGAAAAAGCTATGGAAACCAGCAGCAAGAAAAGCTACTGCCTGCTGTCAGTGAAGTGGTTAGGGAGGAGTCAGGGGGTCGGACCTCGTTTTTAGAGCGCTGTGTATGAAAAGCAGCAGTGTTGTCCCTCGTAGAGTCTTTGATGGGTGCACAAGGATGGCTCATGTCTTTAGGGGGCTGCTCACTCTGTTGGGAAGACGGACAGGTGCAGGTCAAAGCAGACTGGAGAAGCAGCATGAAGCAGTGGCAATGACAATGTGAGACACTGACAGTCCCTGAAAGCACACGTCAGCCTGTGAAACCTACACACACACACACACACACACACACACACACACACACACACACACACACACACACACACACACACACACACACACACACACACACACACACACACACACACACACACACACACAATTTTTGATTCTCCAGTTAACTTAACAAGCATGTCTGGATTGTGGGAGGGAGTCAGGAAGATGCCAACGATTGCCAAATCCAAGGTTTCAGAAGGTTCATGTGTCATGAATCATATACAGGAAGTAAAGAATGACTGATATCACAACCACGATTTTGTGTTTCATAAACAGCTGCAATAATAAACTTTAGTTACCGTGGTTGGTTTCGAATTCTTTTTTTTCCCCAACAACCATCTATCCCCATTAGAGGCAGGTTTTTTTTTGGATTAGTTTTTTTCTATTTTTTTTACATGCTTGCAGCAGCCATCCATTTGTGTGTAACAAGCAACCTCACCTGTCCATCTTCCTCACACTTACAGTCTCACACTCTGCACACATACACACCTGCACTAACTACCCTGAATAAGTGAGTTCGTCAATGAGGCCAAAAAGATTGATGTGACTCCCATCATAAACCATTTTCTGCACAAGTGAGAAAACACAACAAAAATCTTTTTCTCTTCTTCTTTTCCTTCAGTGAAAGATAAAATTGGACAATTTTGTGGAATTTCTCCTGTCTATTTCCAACAGCTAAGGGGATTTAGTGTTGCCAGAGTCCATATCTGATTTTGAGAAAGTTTAGTTGCCACAGGTTTCTGTCTACTGGCAAAGTGCCTCAGGAAAAATAAGTTAAAGATAAGATATGAATTCAGTATGGTTAGGGGTGTACTTCACTCTCAGTTTTAAAAGGTGAACCCTGAGACATCTTTCACCCTCATTTAGCTTAGCGACAGAGCAGTTTACCTTCAGCAAGCTGGTAACTGCTGGATTAAGGGGAAATGGAACTGTTTAATCTCCTGAAATACTGTGAAATGAGCAGCGTCATACAATGAAAAAGTATCGTAAAGAAAAGGTGAGCGAGAAAAGGAGTATTTCCCCCCCGCTCACAATAGGATTAGATGAGGCCGCGGCAAGGAGCAGCTACAAGTGCGCTGTTGGTGATGTAGATGATTGTATGGACCCTTTAGCCTTGGTATCCAGTTTAATATCTAGTCATTTTCAGAAATATGCTTATTTTCTTTCTTGCCGAGTGTTAGATGAAAAGATTGATATCGCTCTCAGCTGCCAGACAATCAGCTGAAAGAAAGTTACTGTCTCTAGCTAAAATAGTCTGTCAAATAACCCCCCCATAAAACCTGGGAATTGTCATTTCTACACTTTGCTCCATTCACAGTGAAGCTCTAATGTCTTCCCTGCTCCAGATTGAGCTGAAAGGCTGCCGGCTGTAGCGTCGCATCAGCCAAAATGCCACGTGCGTCGTGTCTCATGTAATCCTTGACGAACACTTCTTGTCACGAACTGAAACAGACTGTAAAATTGAATTAGTCTTACTTTAATGACGCACTATAACTAAGCCGATTCTTAAACATAAACTTTAATAACATGCCACTTCAGTTAATGGAGGTATTAAAGTACATTTGTGTCATTATGCATTTCAGAACAAAGAAAATGATGGATATCATCGGATCCTTCGATACGACCCATCTCCAATACAGTCTTCTACAGTATAACCTTCTAATTTTGAGAAAGCACTGACTGGAAAAACAAATGGCCATGGTTCAGAGACGGCTATGTTTAAAACCCTATTAAAATCCTAAGTCACTGGTGATTTTAATGAAAGTGTACAGTGGTGTTACACAGCGAAGCTTCTTTACTTCATAAACAACATTTGGCAGATTACAGACTGCAGGGAGCACACAAAACCAACAACAGCCAAGTTTTATTTTGGCCTGTTATCAAGTTACGTTAATTAGTGGCATCTCATATGACCTGCCACCGGCGGTGACTGTCATTTTAAACAGAGAAAGTAACAAGCAGTGCTGGCCAAAATGAGAAACCGCTTCCTGAGTGTTATTTGCACTGATCTCCCTCTCATAAGCAAAGAAAATTTGCAACCATCAAAGTTTAGGAAAAAACATTTTTGTGTCTGAACAGAGTCAAGACATCTTTGCTCTCATGTGGAGTGAAGTGTTTGCACTTTGTAGCCTGCTTGTCTTTAAAAAGAGCAGCGGCGGGCCGAAGTGGACAACACAGTGAAATGGAGTGAAAAGACGACAGTTTGGCTTCATTTCAGCTGGGTTTTTTTTTTGGGAGGGGGGTTCTTTTTCAGCTGATAACAGTCGCTCGTCCCCAGTGATGCTTAATTTTGGCTGAAGATACCTCTGCTGCAAAACGATTCTTTAATTTCCTACAAAATGCAAACACTGTTCAAAACTTTCTGCTGAGCTCTTTTGTTGAAGCCCCTAATCGGTTTTAAATACCCCCCTGAGGAACAAATTGCAATAGACTTTCAACAACATTAATAGCTGTGATTCTTTAATAAAAATACAAGGAGAGTGCTACAGAACCAAATTCGTACGGGGGAAAAAATAATCTTATTTTTATACAGACAATGAGGGAATTAATGTGAGTCACACTGTATACATAGTGTATCATATACTGTTATGTGAAGGTCAAGCATCTCTCTGAGAAGGGAGCTCTGTCTCGAGAGATAAAGTCTAATTATTTTTGATTAATGCTGCATTGCCATGTTCGGAAAAAATGTGTAAGAGGGAAAAAGAGTGCCGTGTTCAAGATACTGAGATTTAACCACGAGGATAGTGTTCAAGCAGAGGCAGAAGTGACTTGGAAAGAAGTGATAGAATGAAAACTCCTCGACCGAATACAATGTGTATTGCAAATTATTGCCACGAAATAGGTGTGGGGGCATTCATGCTTGAAATCCTTTCTTTAAACTACAAATCGCTTCACAGGCGAAACACAAGCTGAGGGGCATTTGTTTTGCATCTTCGGGATTTTGAATGTATCGCTGCTTGTTTATGTAAGATATGACAGCCCATTGTGAGTTTTTTTTTTATTTTATTTTTTTTATTAATGTGGTATTCAAAGTGTTCTCATCTACCATCCATCAATTTATCTGTGCATCTTTTATACTGCTTTATTCAACTTAGATTTGTGAGGGTTTGAGCCAAAAAAGAAAAACACAAAACAAACCATGTACACAAAGACAATGTAGGCAAACTCAAGAACAATTCAAGTTCAGAATCAAACCAGGGATTTTCTCACTGTGAGGCCGCTGACCGCTACATCACCCAGTGGAATTCATTGTTTTGGCTTTTTTTTTTTTGACCCTGTCATTTTGAATAATCACATTACAGTTATATTTACTTATAGTAAATCCCATTTCCTCCATTAGAGTATCTTTGTCCCTACAAAGTATTTGTGATATTCCGCTTCCTTTGTCTTGCAACCCCCAACCTTCCCGCTGAAACCACACCAGAGTGAGGCCGAAGAGCTGCAGTGAGGATACATCTGTCTTCATTTAGACAATATCTGGGCGAAATTACATATTTTGGCCATTTACGAGGGTTACCAGACTGCAGTGCAGATTTCACTATTACTTTGCGAGTAGAAAATGCATTAGCCAACTGCGTGTTGTCGGAAGCATTTAACGTGAATACCTGGGGAGTGCGTGTCACTGATGCCTCTTAATTCTCGTTGGTTTTCATCTTTAGCTGAATGAATGTCGTGTTTCAAGGGAAACTGCGCTCAAATACAAACATCAATCGATTAATAATAAAACACACAAGATTACTGATGCGGCCCAGTGTTTATAGGAAAGTTTGTAATTATCATTTGTGACTCGGGGCGTGTTCATAATCTGGCAATAAGAGTGCTCAAGCAAGCCAAGCTGGACTGTACAAATTCAGCCATAAACCCATTTGTTTACTCTGAAAATCACATTGCCTGGAGTGATTATTCAATCAAGTCACTGTATAATTTGAAAAAATCAGTCCACTCAGAAAGCCTGGCCTCACTACTGAGAGCATGCTTCCTCGTTACTGGACTAATTGAAATGCAGCTGAATCAAGTCCCTGAGTCATGTGATGGTGTACATAATGTAGGGAAAATGATTGATTTTGGATCCCAGATATCCCAGAAGCAAAGCTTATGGGGAGTGGAAGTCGTCTATTCACACATCAGTAGCTCAGACTGCTGGGGCTTTAAACTGAGAGGACAATTTATGTAGGTTTCAAACACCAGAGTCACAGAGTCGGCTCTGTTGTCAACTCATATGGAGTGAGATATATTAACTCTCTTCCATACAAGTGAAACTCAAAACTGTGAGTAATCAAATATAGCACAAGCTTTAAGAGTTGCTTAAAATACAGCATATGCTCCAATATGCTCTACAGTAACAAGTAATAAGGTGTGTGTGAAAAGTAACAAACTGGAGAAATCTATCCTGGCATCGAGTGGCACATTCAATACATCCACATTTCTTTTTATTTATTCACAGCCTCCCGTCAAGCATGTAGAGCACATTTTGGGCAATCTGGCAGCTAAAAAAAAAATGCAGCTGAATTTTTCTACTTTAGTGGTGGCAATGAAAGACATCAAGCTCACTGAAATTAATACACATTTGCTCCATGCAAAAAAAACAAATAAACAAAAAAAAAACACTCTTAACAGTGCCAGTTTTTGTTTTGGATCCCTTTGCAGTGAATGTGCGCGTCAGCTATCAGCATCTGTCTTTTTCATATCATGAATCTCTCTGATGTAGTAATCGCTGTCCCAGTGAGAACCAGATCTTCCCCCTTTTCAGTGCTCGCACTTGACAAAACTCCGTGACCTTGGGTGCTTGTTAATTTCTTATGTTCATCCTCTGAAAACAGCTGAATACTCTGTGACCTGTCATGGTGCAAGATCTTATCAAATTTGGCAGCATGATGACTAATAGCTAGTTTGTTCTAATGAGGAAGGAAAAAAAACAAACAAAACCAAAACAGCAAGCTATATTCATTAGCCCTCCAAGCGCACTGTAACTGCTTTATAGATACATTAGAGGCAGCATTTTAGGTGCTGGTGATGAAGTCCGGAGCTGCATTAGACATAATTGAGGAGCTGAAATAGTGTTATTGTGTCTGTGTCTCTAAAATAACTTCATTTTCAGCAACACATTCATTTCCATAATGTCATACCATATTTAAGTCAGTCCAAATGTAAATTTGGCTTGATCTGGATTTTTTTTGGGGGGGGAGGCCACTGATAATACTGTGTGTTGACGCAAAGCCAGAGGAAGACTGCTTAATAGGTAGTGTTGTGCAAATCCCCGAGTACCTCCGATAAGGTCTGAATTTGTCTCATTTTAAAGAGATTCATGCATTGTGTTGTTCTGAATACTTCAAACAAGCCCAGTTGTCACCGTCCCTCGTTGTGTACAAAAAGAAATACAATCTATAAAGCACTGGCAACACCTCAACCAAGCAGGCTGGGAGTCTATTAAAAGCAAAGCTCTATTAAGTAGTGCCATGAACCCTGATATAGACCCACTTGAAGAACTTGCACTGCAGTCCACAACAACAATAAATGGAGGAGTGAATCAACACATATCAATACAGCAAATGCCTCAAACCCTACAGTCACAGAATCTGAGTTAAACAAACAAAAGATGCCTGCTTTGTTCGGCAAATAAGTCACACCTATAAAAATCGAAATCCAAACGGCAACACAACGGCAACACAAAAACATCACAACTCAGTGATGACATTTTTTAATTCACCAGGAGAAACTTGCGGGATGCTACGGCAGCTACGAGACGTGTCAAAACTGTCTGGATCAGACACAGTCATTATAATTTCCTGTTTTTTTGCTCTTGTGTGAAAAGCAAAGCATGTAGTAATAAGGGATAAGTGTTGCTCTGAATTTTTGAAAAAATAGATATATATTCAGTTAGTCCTCTCTATGTCGTGAAACTTCTTGTAATTCTTTGAAGAGAAAAATATTGTGGCGCTTGACAGCCTGTTTCCCTCGACTCCAGGTAGAAGTATTTTTCTTTTCTCATTGCAAACAGGTAGAACACATGCCACATGTTTACTTTTTTTTCAAACTGCACTTCAGTATCCGTCTTTTATTTGTGTCTTGTTCCTTTGTGTTGTCTCCGAGATGATTATTCAAGGTAATGTTTCCATTCTTCAAGAAAATTAACACGTGTGTTTTTTTCGTTTTTTTAATTACATCACACTCCTACGATGTGAAACGACACACGACATTTTGAACCTGTACAGATGGCATTAATACAGCCAGAGCAGATTTGACCCGGCGCTCTGCACAAACCAAAGGATGATTCTCAGCACATAGATAAGAAACTGTGGGAAAGAGAAATTGCTGCTGCATTTTCTGCTACTAAAAAGCCTTAAACATAAACAACTGAACCCTTATGATCTGAAGGTTACAGGCCCTGACCATACTTCTGTTCAAATCATGACAGCTATTTTTTATTACATTATTTACTTTCCATTCCTTTCTCAAGATCCAGAATCTGAAATAGTGTTTATTTCCAGTTCAGCTTTAATTTGTCTTGGAATCTCGTTGCATACAACAACAGTTTCCAAATCCCTCCAGCTTCTTTACTTTTATGCAATTCGCCATCTGTTTCTTTATCGCAGTCATATTGGGATTTACAGTCCAGATCAGAATCATAATCAGGATTGCAGCTCAATATCAATTCCCTTTTTCATTCATCCAGTTTTTATATCTCTTTTTCCTGTTTAGGGTCATGAGGGGCTGGAGCCAATGCCATTTAATCATCAGTTAAGGCCAGGGTCTACCTGAACAGGTCACCAGTCCATCACAGGAAGGCAGACAACCACACACATAAACACACTTACATTCACACCGAGGGGCAATGTCAGGGTCACTTACTAATCTCACATGCATGTCTTTGGAGGGAGAAAACATCCATTCAGAAGTGTTTTCACAAAATGACTGTAGTTACATTAAGAATCTTAAAAGAAAGACAAAATCATAAACAGTATATTAAAAAAACTAACAATATATATAAAATTATACATTTGTAAAGCTTTAACTTCAAGGACCCACGCAGATCTCCATCACAGCCACCTTGTAGGGCTCCATTATGTAGTAACGGTGCAATATGTAATACATTTTCAACTCAATATGTAATAAAGCCGCATTTTGTAATAATCTGTCGCATTTTGTAATAAAATTCTTGAACGCATTATGTAATAAACTTTGCTGCATTTTGTAATAACTTGTTACATATTGCAACAGTCATTACAAAATGCGGGTGCGCTCCTTTTTATAAGAAAATTTAATAATTTGGTGCATTATGTAATAAATCATAATAATGTATGCCTTTATTAGAAAAGTCATTATACCATCAGAAGAATATTAAGCATTCCAGCTTAATTAGGATTTATTAAAAAATAAAAAAATTAATCTGTTGGATGTTTTATTGCTTAAGGCTAAATCAAATGTAACCGTATTCATTATAATGGAAAATGTGTTCACAAGCTAGAAACAAAAGCTAAACTAATTAATTATTACTGACACAAAAATGATGGGTGCACTGAAATTTTGCAAGACGTAAACACATGCAATCTGCATTATGTTATGTAATTTATATGATACGAGAAAAAAACCCACAAAAAACATTTATTTCATTATTGCAAATTGCACTATTATTACATAATGCGGCTCTACCTGCATTTTGTAATAACTGTTGCAATATGTAAGAGGTTATTACAAAATGCACCAACGTTTATTACAAAATGCAGCGTTATTGCATTATGAGATAAAAATGTATTACATTGTTACATATTGCACTGTTGTTACATAATGCGGCGCTACACACCTATAAGTGGGCCCCCATTAACAATAAATATATATATATATATATATATATATATATATATATATATATATATATATATATATATAAACATTTCTTGGAATTTTATTGTTCTCTTCAACATAAAGTACTTTTTTTTTTCAATCTTTCTTTGCAATAAACCTTACATTATTGGAGAGCCTAATTATTTATCATTTAAATGGTGCTACATTTGTCAAAGTGAGTATGTTCTTTGTGCCCATTAAGAACTAACTTGCCAAATATTTTTCTGTGAATACATTTTCATTCTCATCAAAACCAAACTTTGAAATATCCCCTCAAAAAATGCTTTTAAAATTTGGACACAGATTAAAAAATTCTTTAACACAAGAAAAAAAAAGGAAAAAAAAATAAAAAATTCTTTAACACAGCTAAAGAAAAGGTTTTGTTTGCAGACCTGTAGTGGTGGTTTTGCGCCGTTTTAGATGAGTCTGTGGTACAGTTAAGAGATCATGGCTGGAGGACCTGTGGGTCTTAATGGCTCTATAGGGTGTAAGTTAATCTGTATTGTAAGTAGGTCCAAGGCAATGCAGAGTTTTCAAAACAAATAGTAAAACTTTGGATATACTTCAATATTTACAAGGAAAACACTACAAGGAAGCAAGCACTGGGGGGTGTTTGTGTTCTGTTTTTTTTTTAAAACTGGACAGTAATGTACCAGTTGCAATTTTCATAAACTCAAATAAGAACATGTCTTTCTGGTAAATTAAAAAAAACAAAAAACAACCTAACCCTAGAATTTGAAAAGAATATAAAAATACATAAACAGAATTAATTTCTGTGCAAAGGTTTATTGCAATCAGTTAATCAATACATAATCTGATGCATGACCACTTGGGATAATGTGTCCTGGCCTGGAGGAACATTAAAGCCATGTTAAAACTCAACTTTGATATGAAACAATGCTGTCCATTGTTGAACAATCAATAATGATTACTGTAAGTGGACGCTTACAAAACTTCCTATCCGTGTGTGAAAACACCTACTCATCTACAGATATCAAAGAAACATGCGAATGATGCGTGATAACGGGAAAAACAAAAGTGTCATCACAGGCTGCATGGAAAACGCTGTTGATAGAAGCTGTTATTATTGTAATGTAAATTGTTTTATTAAGATAATGTGCGATTTAAAGCCTCCCATGTGGGAATAAAGAAATGACAGCTAAAGAGAAATAGATATGTCAAGTATACACAAACAAATTGTTCAGGTCAGGTGAAAATTAACAATATTCAATTTGATAAAGAGAGCCAAGAAGAAATCACACATTTCGTCCTTGTGGTGAATGACTTGCTGTTGAGGGACATGGTCAGCTGTTCGTTGCTTCGCGCTGTCCTTGCACTCTAAACTTAACATCCTGATCTGTCAGGTGATAAAACTGTTGCCATGGAGAAGTCACACGTAATCTACTGCAATTAGTGTGTTTTGTCTGAGCACAATTTATATAGAAGTCTGTTTACTAATGGGCAAAAAGCACATGAGTACGTATGATCTACACACCATCAGTCTCTCCCCCCGGTGTCCGCATGAAGACAGAAAGAGGAGCAAGGGAAGGGAAGCAGAGTCGTAGCATGTTGTGCTATTGTGCATTGCATTAATAGCTCCCTAATTCCTCTTTCTTTCAGCGTAGGTGGGCACTAAACTGCATTTTCCAAGTAAGCCGTACGTGGTTGTTAGTCTTCAGGGAAGTGGAGGCATTAATAGAACCCCTGACCTGCATGGATTTCTATCTCTTAATGAAATATATTGTACACACAGTAGGGGATGCACTCAGAGTGAAGTGCACCCTTCAGAGTAAAGTGCAGCCTTTGGCCAGAACTAAACTTTTTTTTTTTCCATTTAGAGAACAGTCATTCACCAGTGGCAATTCTGCAACAATAAAAAAAAAAGTTATATTTATTTTGCTTGAGATGTTCTTGAAGCTTGTGCATAGAGAAGCTTTTCTGCCTCTGAATGAGCCGGATTAAAAGCATGCTGTTAATATAAGGCTGTGTAGTTATATGCTGGCAGTGAATTCTGTTACAGGGTGAAAATTTGATTGATGTTGCTGTTCTGTGAAGAATAATTGACTGTACTAACAAGTGTTGCTAATGTTCACCTGTCATGTGAACCGAACACAGTGTAACCCTTTATACGGCATTCAGTGAAATACCACAACCCAGAATGCTGCAATACTGCATTGCAAAACTCAGTACAAAACACACTTTTGTGTCATTTATATAAAGTAGTATAGGTTAAAAAGTAGGACACACACTAAAAATCATTCCTATTTCTGGCTTAAAAATGATCTAAATGAAATACATCACTTAGTGGATTCCTGTAAATGATTGACTACATTCTATTGAGTACCACTGTTCTGCAGTATATTGTATTTTTGGGGATAAAAGTTCCTCAAATGCAACATACTGAACGCATTAAGTATATGTTTGAAAACTTGTTAGGTTTTATATGTTCAGTGTTTTTTTGTTTTTTTTACAGTTATATGTTATTTTCAACTTAAATGCCTCAACCATGTGAACTGACTGAAAGGAAACGGTTTGATGCAGTAATTATACGATTGCCATTACTGTTCAGTTATGATTTAATAACATGGAGAAAAGAAGTCAGCCAATACTCAGTAGCCACCAGACGTAGCCAATGTACAGTCAGACAAAAGCAAGAAACTATAACAAAAAGAAAAAAAGTGACTTTCTGGCTTTTTAAAAGTTTGTACCGACTATAAAAGGAGATGTCTTTCATGTTTTCTGCCTTTGGACTAACCAGCTAATTATTGGACACCTTTTGAGAACCTCGGGTCTATTCACTAAAAGTCATTCAGCCGCAGCAGCGTGCAAAAAGGAAAACCAGCTAGTCTTTGGTCTTGATTGAATTCATCCTCCTTTATTCTCAAAGTTCTTAGGATATGATTTTGATCAGCATCCTCTCCGTCTATTAGTCCAACAGGCAGGGAAGTCATCCCTAATAAACAAGCACCCAGGCCTTTATGTTTGTTTTCCGCCGCTTTAAGCTTCAGTAAGTTACGTCGGGTAACAAATTAGAAATCACTAATTTGCCTGAAAGTGCAGTCATTATCTGTTTTCAGCCGAGTCCTTACCATATCTTGTCTTCTGGCCACTTTGCTTCACAACAGAGGAAAACACAAGTCGCTTAAAAACAAGACGACATCGTGAATAACCTTGTTTGTGCGCCGTCTTCTGATTGGCCAGTCCCCTGACACTGACAGCGGTGCGCGAGGAATAAAACCTGTGTCCACCATTGTTACACTGACAGCGAGGCGTCTCGGACTCCCCATCAGCTGCCTTTCATCATGTCACGCTACATGGCATAAAACACCCGATTACTATCCCCAGTGCTCATTTTCGTCCCTGACACCCCACCTCCGCTAGATTACTGCACTGATATTATGTAGGCTGGAGGCCACGCCAGTGGAATAGGAAGGTCACCTTGACTGATGTTTGAACACAAAAAAATAAAAAAGTAAATAGATAAATAAATAAAAAAAATGTACTCCATGCTGCGTAAGATAATGGACTGCTACTGGGCTAATTTCACCCTTAAAAAATGCAGTGCTATGGAACAGCATGTTACTCTCTTCTGTCATTTAGTCTGAGATTGTGGCACATGAATATTACATTTTACTGTTCATTTTACACACTCTGTGTGGTATGCAAATTTACACATGCCACTCTTTATGCCCTCGGGTTTTCACTACTCAGAATGTCAGCTGACGCATTGGATCCTTCATTGTTACAGATAGATAGATAGATAGATAGATAGATAGATAGATAGATAGATAGATAGATGACCTTTTGAACAGGAAATGTCTTTCTCCCAGAGAAGTATTCAACATATCAAAAACCTGGAGAAAAAATTCTAATGCGCATTTAATTGGTTGCCAATAACAGTGAAACTTGTGAGGATAAAATACACATCCCTACAAAGTCAACAAAGTACAAAAGGCTCCACAGACACACAGTAATTATACGGTTTTGCAGTTTCACTAGGTACGCCCCTTGCGAAATGATGCTTTTAGATGATGTAATAAATGTCTTTTATTTCTTACACATGCCTGGCGTCCCCAAGGTAGTTGCGGAGACACAAAGGGACAGCTGCTCTCCCTATAAGCTGATCAATCATAATGAAGTATTGCAACAGTCTCTCTTACTGTGCAAAATGCCAGCTACTACAAACAGAGCTCAGGCGGGAAGGAAACATCCAGCATTCAAAGAATTATTCGACGGTTTCATTTGAAGCAGGAAGGTGAGCCCCACCAAGCAATATAATAACGTTACAGCGTATATACTTATTCATTTTACTATTTTTGGGCACATTGTGTAATGGAAGGTTTCGAAGGCCTCCCCTATGAGCAATACATTTTTAAATTGAATCAATCTTCTTCATCTTCTCCTATAGTGATCATCAAACAGAATAATACTGCATCTCTTTTCAAATAATGCATGAGATTCCACAAGAGTCTGATTAATGTAAGTATTGTATGCAAGATGAAACAAAGCTGCGTGGGGGTGTAAATACATAGACCGTTGAGAACTGGAGTTTACTATTTGGAATAATCCATGTAAGCCCACAAGACTCTTGTATTTTATAAAACTGACCATTGCCTCATATGCGTTTACAGTAGTCAAATTAAAATGCCCTGGCAGATTATCCTAAGTGACATCTCTGTGATCGTTTGCAGTCGGTGGCCAGTTTATGAGGCACATCCAGCTCAAACTGACAATGCAATCTAGCACAGGAGTGCAGCAGTAAATCCCACCTGCAGGAGGCTTGCAATGGTCTATTTGGGCTTTAACCGTTTTTGTAGAGAAGCGTTAATTCAACTGTATTGCCATTTTGGAAGCTCTACAGAGCGGTGTGATATTATTTATTCTGAGAGGTATTTCTAAGGTTCTTTTCCCTACATGCTTCTGACATGCCAGCTCAATGTTCAGATTTGTAGCAGCACAACCCTTTTAACATTTCATACCCCAGTGCATGCATCAAGCATGGCTTACACAGGCAAGCTATATCATCTTATTTGGTTGGTTCAGCTAACCCTGCTGCAATTCATGCCCATTTTCTTGTGCAATTGCCTTAATTGTATTTAAAAAAAAAAAAAGGAAACAAATCATATTTTTAGTGATTTTGGCACTTTTAACATGTAAAGTGTAGCATTTAGTAATTTTATATTCCACTTTAAATCCAACTTCTATACTGCTTTTAAGATGCTGTATTTTTTGTTTTTATAAAATTTTCACTCAGGTTAAGTCCTATCCTTCAGTGTGGACCCACTTTTGAATCTCAGTTGAGGCAGGAAGGGCATCAAGCATGAAACCTACCCTACATTTAATGTGGCGACCCCCTGTTAAAGGGGTAGCCGATAGGATGTTTTTCATTGTTATGGTTTATGCACTAAAATTATGTAGTATGAGGGGGAAAAAAGGCTTGAAATATTTCATTTTATGTGCACTAAATCTAAAATACATAGATTAGTGAAAAAGGGAACGTTGTATTCTCTTTTTCGAGATGTCCTTGTTGGTGTTTCTAAATTGTGTAGAGAGGAAATTCTAGTTTTTCAAAGCATGACAGTTATTTTTCTCACAGCTGGTGCCTTGTTGACACAGTCCATCACACAGTGACATGGTTCAGCTGCCCTCTCTGTTTACGGTCAAACTTAATTTTGGAAAAGTGGGTACATTAGTTTACTCCACAGTCACAGCTGGAGCAGCAGACAGAGAGGAGCCGGGTGTGTTTGCTTCACCTTCCGGTATTTGAAGAAAACTTGAAACACAACATATATAATTTCCCACTGGATCCGACGTCAACTCACTTCCGTCTGCTTATTTTTATGTCTGCTATAGGCGGGCGCAGGTGCAGGGTCCGGATAGTGGCTTCTCTTTAACTTTTTTTCTTTTTTTTTTTTAACGACTGAAGTGTCCAACTTGAAGTGTTATCCAGCACAGCACTACTGAAACACGACTCATGTTTGGCTTTGGACCAATAAACCACCTGCAAGTGACACTGTTTAAGAAATATTTTATCCAGACCTTGACTGGCTACTGCGCTGAACATCACCAACCACTGAGGTTGTTCAGTTAGTCAGAAATTTTGCAACTAATGATGAAACTCACAAGTAGTAATTAAAAAAAAAAAAAAGCAGCTCTTCACAAGATTTATTGGGAGATATTATCATATAATTCTAAGCAAGACAATATTGTTCTATGGAGGCCCTTATTCATGACAAAAAGATACAAAAGGAAGCTTTATATGCATATAAATCATTCTTATATTTACTTCTTTGGGACCCTAAGTATTATTAGTGTGCTCATATATTATTGTGCCTTCATTCAGAAGGTTGAGAGCTTTTGCTTAATACAAGAAAATGTCATCAGGTCTGCCCCACAAAAATCTGTAGAAAAATAACAAACAACATTGCAATTACCCACCTGACCCAACATCTATCTGTCCATCTTCTATACACCTTTATCTAATTCAGGATCGGAGCTGATTCCAGCTGACCGGGTGAAGGAAGGACATGCTGAGCAGCAAAGCATTTTTTGAGTAATTTAAGCCTTTTTTGGTGGCAGATATTTTGGTCACTTTAGACATAAAGTATTTTGTATATGCTGGTTTAATGTCCTTCCTTTCGCGGATATTTTTAACATCTACAGTGGTTTTCTCTACTGTGACAGGTTAGTAGGAATATTGTGAGAATTCACTTCAGAAAAACATTAATTGAGACTAAAAAAAACTAAACAAAACAAAACAAGCCCTGTAGGATTCTCTGAAAAGTTCTATTCTAGATGTTTTTTTTATTTCTTGTCTTTTTTCAATAGACATTTTAATAACACGTCATGTGTGTTGTTATCAGCATTGGGCATTGAAGTAATGGTTCCTGATACTGTAACTGGGTGTTACGTATCGAACTGCCTCCTCAATGATATAAGGCGATATCTTAACAGTGCCATAATAATTCTGCTTTGGAAACAAAAACTTGAGCTCATGAAAGATAGCTAGCATGACACAATTCCAATAAAAAACACAGTTCTGGGCAAACCTCACCTTGTAAATGTCAAAACCCATAAATGTGAAATTAATGAAAATGTTTCCAACTCGCATAATTTCACAATGTTATCAGACTGCGGGCTGATGTCACTGGCCAGGATTAATGTTACCAAACTGAATCATAGCATTGAGAGTAAAAATGAAATGCAACTCTATTTATCCTTGGTTGAAGTCACACTGCTGCCCGTTTGAGACCAGCTACAGGTTTTTACTGTGTATGTGTGTGCGACTGGTTTTATTATTCACCCATGAGCAAGCAGGATACTGGCTGCTAATCTCCTCGGAAAGCTTTATTCAGCATGTACTGAGAGGCACATCGGATTAAGGATACAGTTGAAATACTCAGGGAAAATTGATCAAGAAAAGAAATTCGGTTCAGGGTATTTTTCTTGACACCCGTCATAAAACGGTGCTTCATCTTGACAGATATTGACTTGATATTTTTTTAAGGGATTCCTGCTCTCATTTCCAGTGAAACTGGCTTTTCAGAATTGCATCATCCATCCCAAGTGGTTAATTAGGTGTAAATGGAACCTTTTTGTAGATTAAAATGTAATCGGGATATCTTTTAAACTGACATTTACATTTAATTGAGCAATTTAATTCATTATGGGTCTAATTTAACATGCAAATTCAAATGAGGTGAGTGTGTGTAGTATCAAATAATATTTTCCCAATCAAGTTTTATGAGATTATTTTGTGTTGTGCATACATAATGTAGCAAAAGCATTTGTAAGTTTGAGTGTTGGTGGATAAACAGAAGCATCTGTTTATTGTGTAATACTTCTTTATTTATTATATGTTAGGGCAATTCTACCAAAAAGAAAATTGGCATTTGTAGTCGAGTGTTTCTTTCCCTTCGGTGTAGATGCAAATGACAAAGGCCTGTTTTACCCTCCAGAATTGTGGTTCCTCTTTCTTTCTGCAAGGTTGTGGCCAGCAGCTCATTGCTGACTGTCCAGAGAAATGTCAGAATGCCGACAGGTTGTTATCATCAGTGTCCTTATCTTCTCCTTGCAGGTGCACCGACACAACAAAAACAGTCTGCATCTCCGACAGTAGAGGTTTTATGTCTAGCAGCAGCAGCAGCAGCAGCAGCATCCATGCAACTGTAATCAGGTGATCAACATATAAAAGGTCAACATTTAGCTCACTGTAAAGTAAATTAAATGCAATAAAATCCCAGATTCATGAAAGACAATACCGACATTAAGGTGGTATCAACTTGACAAAATAACACGACGCTCACATCTTAGTAAATGTCTCTAGATGGCTTTATTCCAAGCTATATTTTTCAGTAGTATATAAATATAAGGAAGACTCAGGCGAATGAGACTCTGCAACTGAAACACACTCCTATGCCTGAATGGAAATCCTTCACTCTGCATGGAAAAAAAAAAGAGGAAGAATGCTGTACAGTGTGTATCAATGATCATCTTTGCATTACTTATTTGAAAGACTCAAGGATGTTCAATTGTTATTCTCTTGTATTCTAACCTGCCACGTAGCTATCCATGCATCTACAATACCTGCTGCATCCTGGATAAGCTCTATGGGCTGAGCTCTGTCCTGACTGCCACTGCCTAAATTATAAGGGACACCCTGAACAGGTCAGCAGTTCATCACAGAGTGAACACATACATGCAATCACCAGACACACACAGTCAATCTACTGTCGCTGGATGGATTGTGGGACGAAGCCAAACTACTTGCAATAAAACCCTCGCTGGCACTGGGAAAAACATGCACATTCAAGACAGAAAGGCTGGAATCGAACCGTGTCCTCTTTGCTGTGAGGCACAGGTACAAACTACAGCTTCAGGGCTGTCCATTTCAATAGCCATGAAATGAAATCTCACAAAAGTGAACTGGACTGGCTCGTGATTTTCTATACTTATATTTGTATAATCTCTTCACAAATATTGTATTACTCTAATTAACTCACAATATAATCTCCATCCCTATTTTAGTGATAGCTGCAGTTATAGATGATGATATCAAATATTATTCTGACAGAGACTGATATTTATTCTCCTAAATTTAGAATTGGTAAATTCACGAACTAGCCTGTTCAATTAATTATTTTTTCCCCTGATTTCTAGCACTATTAAACAAGTACTCTTTTCTCTACATTAGATTAAGAATCAGTTAAGATAAAGACAATCATGTCACATTGCATGAATTCCAGTTGTACTACTATTAGAGACCTATGCTGTTTTCCAAGCTCGACCCCAGTATTCTCTCTCATTACATTATTCATTATATTATTAAGTTATTTGTGTATCATCCTTTTAAATTTACACATTTTTAAATATTTTGAATTTGTGACCTAAAGATTAGCATTAGCCGATCTGATTGAATAATCTGGAGGTCTAATCCTGGAATAGATATGTACCTTCTTCTTCGTTCCCTTGGTAATACTGTGAAAAACCACACTTATGACTATGCATTTGCGCTTAAAGCAATTAATGTATTACATTTTTGAATAAGATTAACCTGCATGAGACACTTTGCACATCTTAATCACTAATCTCAAATAAGATCTGCTAAATCTACTGCAGCTCAGCTCGTATTGCGTGTATGTTGATCCACTGACATTCAGGAATGCAAGTTTCTAAATCTTCGGCATTCATAACAATGAAAAAAATACAAACAAACATTTAGGAATAAAGCCGGCTCTTTATTTATTTATTTATTTATTTATTTATTGTTCTTTCATGGCACTTTTTGGATAAGAGTTTTTCATAGCTGTTGGTGTTTTGTGCCCGTAGATGTCACACAGAGAAACTGCTATGGAAATGAATGTCTGTAACTAAACGAGGCATACTGGATATGTTTTGAACAAAATCAATACCAAGCAACTATTTGCTCACATTAAGTCCTCTTTGAAATAAACCTGAGGTAGTGAAGATGTTTATCAGCTTCACAGGACTTCATCTGAGTGCTTTTCTTTGTCATCAGGCTCTCCTGATATGAATGAGAGGCTGGGTTGTTTTATGGAGGTCCACTCACATGATAGTCGCAGCTATTTGGCTCCACGACATTTTAAGAAATGACACTGTCTCATTGAAAACGCCATTGTTACAAAGCAGTGTGTTGCATGCAATTTTGTTATGGTTCAGAAGGGCATCATGAGGTTGCAGTTAGCTCTTGGAAGTTTTGACAAGATCAAATCGGGCCTCTCTTTGAAAAGGGCTTGGACCCCCGTGCCTGAAGCTATGCCTGCAGCAAGTCCAAACAGTTTGCAACAACATCTCTTCCCAGAATCTGGAGCTCCATGATTCTGCATGATTTGCAGACATCCTGGTGAACCTTTTCTACTGAAATTTTTTCTTTGGCACAAAGTCGTCAATATATCTTTGGATCTGTTAAAAAGACACATTGTTGTTCAGCATTTTTCCTTTGTAGAATCTCCAAACATCAGTCTAATTAAAAATAGCATGAAGGATAGGGATGATTTAAGAAGACAGAAAGAAGAAGAGATAAAGACGTTATAGCAGGCCAACACTGGGCAAAGGGACTCCACTTACATTTAAAGCATCCAAATCAAAGCATCATCATTTGTAAAAGAGATCAAGCAGTGTTTTTCCATTAAAATTTAATTCAAACTTAATACAGGAAATGATGGGACCCCTTTTTCTTCTAAAGGTTTGTTTAATCTTCACACACATGCCAAATAAAATCTCTTTGATCCTCCTCTCCCCTTTAATCAGGGTACATGCTCTAATGCCCCCCTCCCTTTTCTGTCTCTCATTCAGACTTGTTCCTCTTCAACCAGTCTGTCTCCTTGTACTGGTTTCATTTCTGTTGACAAAGCATTACAGAGCCCCCACGTCTTGTCTTGCCTAATTGGTCTACGTGGACTAATTTAGCATCTAATTACCAGGCTAGTTTTCATGCTTCTGAATTTTCAGGGTCGTGTTTTGCCTTTAGATAACTTTCATCCCTCTCAAGGCTATGTAGTTGCTCACATTTCACTGAGCTATATGAATAATTGTCTATTGTAATAGCATTAAATAAGATTGAAAACACAATAACAGTTTTGACTTGGAAGTAAGACCCAAATACACCCACAAGCCGCAACTTGGAGGTTACAGGAGAACTGGGGCATTACGCACACACACACACACACACACACACACACACACACACACACACACACACACACACACACACACACACACACACACACACACACACACACACACACACACACACACACACACACACACACAGCCTGAAAACACGTGTGAGCGTGTCAGGAGTGATGGATGGTCATACATGCCCCTTTTACACAGCCTGTTCAAGGTGAGAATGCTGCACCATAATTCTGCCTTGCGGTTCCGTGTAAAAGATACGAACACTGAATGAAACTACGTGCGTTGTTTCATCATTAGGACGATAGTCACAAGCCTGAAATGATGTCTGTGTAGAAGAGAGGGGCACGGCGTGACAGAACAAGGCGCTGATCCGATGCTTCTGATGCAGGAAAGGCTGCACACTATTTAAAGTCGCACATGGAGTTGGGCGTTATGGTAAATAGACTGCACTTATGTACTGCATTTTCACTTTAGTCACCACAAAGCGCCGGGGAGTTTGTAACTCATTCACTCACCGGCGGAGGAGTCATGCGAAGGAGTGCGTCTGCGAACAACTTGTGGTTCAATGTCTTGCCCAAGGACAATTCAGCACACGGACAGACAGAGGAGAAGATTGAATCTTTGCCAACTCTGAGGTTTCAGAATGACCCACAGAGAACAAAAGCAAGCCCAGGTAATGAGGGGCCTTGTTTATGGCAGTGCAGTCTCCTGCTCAAAGAATCTCCTCCAGTTATGTGCGCTTATTTGAGCGCATATCCGTTCTTGGAGAATATTTTATTAGCTGACTTTCACATGATTAATCCATATATTAAAGCAGTGTTTTGGTACGAGTTCAAACTAATATGTTAATTCTGTCGTTAAAATGGATTTTTCAGGTGGAAGAAAAGCACCCCAATATAATGACTTTCTCCAGACCTAAAAAGTAGAGGCTTAAATTAACGTCAGCTTAGTCTTATCACATCTTGCCTATTGCTCAGTTGTCAATTAGAAAATTCCAAGTAGTTCAAGGCAGCGCGATGTTCTCCTCATTGTTCTCATACATCTCATATTGCTGACGTGCAAAAAAAAAAAAGAAAGTTTCTTGCTTCAAAGTAATAGACTTGTAGGCCATCTAAAAGTGTTCTGCATATTTAGTCCTTAACCGCCACAGTTTTGTAAAGTTTCATGTATTTCAGAAAGTATTTGCGAGACATTTACATTTCTCTGATATAATTTAGACTATGGACAAACTGTTTCTGAATACTAGAAGATATCAAATTGGTTTTGAACCATGACCATGATTTCTGGCCTTGGTGGCAGTGTAATGCATATTTTTCCTGTGCATGCAAATGTTTTCACCATTTTCCTCCTGCAGTGCTGAAAACATGTGTTTGAGGTTATTTATTTATAAATCTGGTGCAACCAAGCATCTTCACAAGTCACCTAATTCGGAATAGAGTCTACCTGTGTGGATTCTAATCTCAGTGTGAATCCAGCTGTTGTGTGTAGGTCTCAGACGTTCATTAGAGGACATTTGTGAACAATCAGCTTCATGAAGACCGAGGGAGACACCAGACAGGTCAGGAAGAAGGTTGTAGAGAAGTTTAAAGCAGGGTTAAGTTAACGTCTCATGGAGCAGTGAGCAATCCATCATCCAAAAATGGAAATAATATGGCACAACTGCAAACCAATCAAGACCCCAGCCGTCCACCTAAACTGACAGTCTGGGCAATAAGAGCATTGATTAGAGGAGCAGCCAGGAGGCCCATGGTAACGCTGGAGTTGCAGATAAGAAACAAAGCCATAATAAGTCCCGTGTGCAGTTTGCCACAAGCAATGTCGGGGACACAGCAAACATGAAGAATTAAGGTGCTCTGGTCAGATGAGACCACAATTGAACATTTTCGACTAAATGGAAAACTCTATGTGTGGCAGAAAACTATCACTGCACATTGCCCTGAACACACCATTCCCATTATGGAATATGGTGGTGGCAGCATCATGTTGTCGGGATTCTTTTCTTCAGAAGGGACAGGGAGGCTGGTCAGAGTGATGGGAAGATAGATGGAGCCAATTACTGGGCAATCTTGGAGGTAAACCTGTTAGAGTCTGAGACAGAGGTTCACCTTCCTGCACGACAACGACCCAAAACATACAGCCAGAGCTACAATGGAACAGTTTAGACCAAAGCATATTTATGTGTTAGAATGGACAAGTCAAAGTCCAGACCTTAATCCAATTGAAAATCTCTGGCATGACTTGAAAATCTGATGGTCACAGAAGTCGAAGCATTTCAGTCTCCAGATGGGCAAAGCTGGTAGGGACATACCCCAAAAGACTTGCAGATGTGATTGCAGCTAAAGCTGGCACTACATGGGGTATGGCTACTTTTGCAAGCCACTGCAGAGGGTGGATAAACAGACGATAATCTTGCAAATCAGTTGAGTGCTTGCCAGAGGATTTTTGAATATGGACGTTGTCTCTATTGTCAGCAAAACACCTGGAATGTATCTTCCTTAGCCGCTATACCCTGATCTTCATCATCTGGTAGCAGAGAGAGAAATCATGGACTGAGGAATTGTCCAGGTGAGTCTGTTAATCAAGTCTGTCTTACTCATTGATTCTTTGCCTGACTGAGATTTGTGCAAGTTACAAACTATGGCCCCAACTATTGCTGTAAACCGTCAGGAGACAAACAGCACTGTGTATTGATAAATCATTTTTGGTGGATTAAACACCCCCTCCGCCTCCCCCACCCAACAAAACCACCAGTCACCTGGCAACCCCAAACGCAAGAGTAAAAAAGAAAAGAACAACAAATCACCTTCCAGTGATGGAAGAAGATAAGGGGAAACATATTGTGTTGTCGACTGAAGGAGTGATAGAGTGAGTGTTCATTTTCACTGTCAGCACGAGGGCGTCGCATCGTTTCAGTGGTCTTAATTCATGTGAATTCCACATGAATGAGAAGTATGCACCACACAGGAGCCAATTTATTTTAGCTCCCAGGGAGTTAAGTAGTCCATTAAAGTCTGAGATCAACAAATACATATGTAGATAGGTGTTTGGCACTGTCTGAGGGTAATGTAACTTCTTATAGAAGGGTGAACTTTAAAATTGGCTTGTGCAAAGACATAAAAGACTTTGACATTACCTACGCAACAAGGGTAAGTTTTGTTTAACAAAGTAGGTTTTTATTTTCTGAAGAATATTGGAGGGCTTTTGTCTTCCTGAAAAGAAAAAAGAAAAGAAAAGAAAAGCAGATGCTCAGCTCTGAGACTGAAATGGAATTGCAGCACTGAACATGAGAGGCAAAGCTGGGGCTCATTTGGGCCAGTATTGGAAGAGAAAATTGTCTAAAGTGGGTCAGTACGAGAAGATCAGAAGAATAATTTTGCCGAAGCTAATTTGAAATGGACAAATGGGAGAAACACATGGAAAATGAATCTGAAATATTGTGGTATTTGTAGAGCTGAGAATACTGATTGTGAGCCCATCAAAGTACCCTTTTCTACTACAGTATTACTTTAACTCTCATTACAGTTATTCTATAGCCCATTAGGTTATGCTGATCACACATTTATACTATCGTGGAATTAAAATTTGTTGCAGGACTGCATTTATGTTTTTGCCCTTTCGGTAATGACCATATCATTATACAGTCTGTGCTTTACAGGCTATATTTTATGTAGGCTTTAAGGGTTTCAGCTCCATAGTTACTTCACAATTATCTTAATTACATCTATAGTTGATTGGTCTGAGAGGTCGAAAAGATTAAAAGTACTTGGAGAAATTTAAGCGTGAATTGAAAAGTGGGTGGCCGTATTGTAGTGGATATCAATGGGTGAAATGAAGGAATCAGAAAATAAAAAAGAAGTGTATTTTCTGATTTATCCACTCTTGGGAGCATTCTTCGAAAAAGCAACAGCTTTGTGTGTTTGTGTGTGTGTGTGTGTGTGTGTGTGTGTGTGTGTGTGTGTGTGTGTGTGTGTGTGTGTGTGTGTGTGTGTGTGTGTGTGTGTGTGTGTGTGTGTGTGTGCGTGCATTCGTGCGTGTGTGTGTGTGTGTGTAAATGCTCAAGCCTCCTGTGGACGGTGCCTGGGGCTGGAGTGTATATCGCTTACTACAGCTAGATAAAAAAAACAAAACAGCAATATACTGTTATTAGTGGTTCTTGTCCTCATTACTTGTGGTCATGTTCTTGCTGAATAGAGCCAAATGTTTTCTCTGGGATATTATGCGGTACTAGACTATCAGTTTTGGCAACTGAAGGAAGCAACAATAAAACATCTTTGTAAAAGTGTTTTTTACTTTCTGATTTGGACCTTCCTGTACCAAAGGCAAAATATTGAAAAAGCTGATTGAAAGATGAATGTACCAGCATGCGAAATATGAAACACTGTGATAACTCTGCATTTTGAAGAGCCCACTGTCCTATAGGAGGCCCAGAGAGAGCGGATGTTTGAAAGGACGCACACGTTTAGTATGCTGCCAACCGAGATAAAAGAGAAACAGACGTGAGTGTCCAGAGTTTGAATGACTGCTTATAGGATTGCAGACGAGCTCCAGTTCCTGACAGGATTCACTAATAACATTTGCTCTATTATATGGTAAAGACATAATTCCAAGTATGTTGTGTTGTTGTGGTTGTGGGTAAGTTGCTGGCGAGAGTCATCTAATAATCCTGAGATTGGCTGTTGCTCACGTGTCCTTGAGCAAGAGAATGAAGCCCCAGATGCTCATAATGATGTGAGATTGCCTCTCGTGTCAGCTGTAGCCATTCATGTGTCTGTGTGTGTGTGTGTGTGTAATTGTGTGGGTGAATGGATGATTACTGATCTTATGATGAGCGCTGAGGGCACTTTAGTTATAGAAATGTACAGTATAGGTTAAGCCTATTATTGGTGATGAGGGTATAGCTAAAATTCTGAGAAGGTTGGAAAGTATTGTGTCAACGATGCACAAATCAACATTTTGCAAAATCAACGATTTGCAACTCTAATCAGCGTATAGTTTACTCACGGTAGAGCAGCGGTTCCCACAACGTTTACGGTGAGTGTTACTATGAGAACCCTGAACAACAGCAGCCTACTGAAATAGCTTTACACACCTCATAATGAAGAAGACATGAGTGATCCCATGAGGTTTATTTAACTAGCCTTTCTGGCAACTACAGCCCAACTGTAGAAAGAAGCAGTATTATTATCATAATGCCTTGTCCTTCTTTCATGGCTTGTATCACCCCGTGTTTCTTGATGTCCTTGTATTTCATGTTGCTCTGATTTTACTTTCTAGTTTTGAGTCCGTGTCTGGATTCATGTTCCCTGCCTGTGTTGTGTTCAGTGTCTGTTTACTCCGCCCTCATGTCCTCCTCCGTGCTCCCTCTCCTCCCAAGATTAGCCTTGATCATTATCCACCGTGCCTTGTTCCTCTGCGTGTACGTATGTCAGGTTTCTGACTTGCCAGTTCGTCTGTCGTTTGCCCTGCTTGGTTTGTCTGTGCTCTTCGTCTCGGCCATCGTGTCTCTTCTCCCCCTATTTTCCCCTAGATTTTTGGATAAATTTGAATTCTAGCATTTCGTCTTCACGGAAGGTCTGCTTTTGTTTTCATTCTGCCTCTGCCACTTGGCATTTTTCTTTTCTCAACAACACTGATAACAAGCACTTAAATTCAGCCTAACGAGCCTCAGCGCCTCTTTATCTCTCGTAAATAACTACAACATAAAGAAAACATAACGCTTAAGAAATATATGAGTATTATGTTTTATCTTGTTTTATTTCATGTTCCATACTGTTGAGAAATTGGGTAACAAATAGAGACCTTATCGTAATATCAATTGAAGAGGCTTTGTGAGAGTCCAAAGCCTTACATATTTTACATGTATCTTATTTGTGTGTATCTGAAATTAATATTCTTCAGGACTATTTTAGACAGAGAGAGGCAGGAATAGAGCTGAGTGATATAATCGATATTTTCAATATACCGAGATTTTCCTCGAATTTGATAATGAAAACTGCACTCATGGCCCCGAGCTTTACTCACAGCCTGCTAACGTTTCACTCTTGCAGACAGACATAGCAAACTGACAGACAAAGATGATGTAAAAGTAGGGGGACAAAAACAGAAAGATCTTAGTAATATTGAGATGGTTCAGATTTCACCCATCTGAAAACCTAATCCGCAGAGATTGTAAAAAAAACATGTTTCAACCAAAAGTTTGAGCAGGACAAACTGCTTCCACCACCTCTGGACCATGTTCTTAATTGTGTTCTCTCATTGTGCTCAGCTCTACGTCAGAAAAAAAGACTTTGAATGATCAGGGAGACGCGTGAATATTAAACACAGGGCATTCTTTAACTACTTATAAATTAACAAGGAGTAAATTCCCACGCATTAATCTATAATCTCAAAATGGTTTCTCATTGATTTTTATGTCACATAGTGCCATAAAGTTTAATCTGACTCAGTCAGGTCCCTGACCTTTAAATATGGTGAATGCTTCATGTAATGTCGGATGAGCCTGAAGCTGTGTGAAACAAATGGTCTGTGGGCAAAAACCATCCTGCCCGAGGGTCCAGTCCGTAGTGTGAGAACACAATTGCATGTAGTCCAGTGATTGTTGCATTTTTAGTTGCAGCCTTATTAAAAGAGACATTTCATTGTATTTTGCACCAGGATACATAGCTTCGAATTGGCATGATGATGACATTGTACTCATTTGTAAGTAATTACATGCATTCTATGTATTTACACTGAAACATTTGGAGTATTGAATGTTTGTCCATTATTGTTCTGTTGTTTTTCTGGTCTGATCCACTCCAGCTTCTCGATGACCTAAAATGAGTTTGAACCAACTGGTTACAAACATCTTTTTTCACCATTTAGTAGTAGTGGCTTTGCTGCAGATAACCCAGAATTTTCTTTGTGGTAAAACTTCATTGATAAAAAGAAATTTATTGAGTTTATACCGTATATCATCATTTTGAGAATTTGGGGGGGAAATGTTTTGGTCCATATCGCCCGGCCCGAGGCCGGCACTATAACCGCTGCCGACGTCAGACTGACCAGCTGTCTTTTGCCTCTCTCCAGCTGTTAATACAGGTTAAGTGTCTGTTTTGTGTGCAAGCTGTTGCCCACAGGAGCAACCTGTTTATATCCCTTTAACTTTAAAGACACAACTAAGACTTTAACCTATCGCTAACGTTTCCCGTTCATACAGCTCAATCTGTGCTTTGGTGAAATCCTCAGTGAGCTGTAGGCGATGGTGGGTGAACAGTCATAGAAGATACATTTTCTTGGTATTTTCAGCAAATTGGTGTGCCTTCCAACTCCTGACCCACTTCACAAGAAACAAAAAACTCCCACACAGACGAGTTCACTCCTGGGGTTACAGTGTCTCACTGTCTTCTCTGACATTTTTTTGGGTGGTGACATGGGAGCCATGCTAATGTGCTCCTGTGTCACAGTGTCGAGTCACTGCTGTCACATGCAGACGGTCACACTGTGTGTGTGTGTGTGTGTGTGTGTGTGTGTGTGTGTGTGTGTGTGTGTGTGTGTGTGTGTGTGTGTGTGTGTGTGTGTGTGTGTGTGTGTGTGTGTGTGTGTGTGTGTGTGTGTGTGTGTGTGTAAGGGAAAGGGGTATGCAAGAGCGGGACAGAGAGGCAATGGATGCCACCCCCGAATTTGACTTTCCTTCATTTACCACTAGAGGGAGCTTGCGTTCCACTGGTGTTACACGTACCACACTTTTCGAATTGTCGCAGTAAGGCATAAGCAACACAAATGCCAGAATTGTCAAGTTCGACTGATTATGAAATTGACGGAAGAAATAGATCTTTTAAAATAAAGAGTAAGCAGCTTATCATATTGTTTCCTCTCTGTTTTTCACAACTGATAAAAAGCAGTACTTTTTCTGCATGGGGACTTCTATCTACTCACACTATCTACACACACACATCCACAGTTTTGTTTATACTGCCAGCTATCAAAATAAACAAGTCCGTGATAATTTTGCTTGATGGATGGCCTTATATGTTAATGCTAACTCCACCTAATGATCTCCATGGAAAATCTGTCACAGTCTGCATAAACCTGACTTTGAGGAATTGTTGCAGTATGCCATGTGTCTCGACTTATAGCAATGATTAGTAAAATTGTACATGCATTGCCATGGTAACCATGCAGCGACTAGCGAGGACCAAGATCTCTTGAATGGGTCATATTATACAAATTTTCAACACTTTTGACATGGACCTCGTCAGTCCAAAAAACATTATATTCAAAGTTTATTGCCCCAAATCCGTCATCAAAGGGAGGGCCTACCTTGATTGGGATTGGCTAAAGCCCAGATGACACTACATAGGGATTGATTTCTGATTGGCTCGTTGGACCACACATTTTTTAAAAACTTAAACAAGCCAGCGAGAGAGAGGACAGACTTTCTTCACTTCTTGGGCATCATTCCTAAGTATGGAGACGCAAATTACTGTTGGAAAACCATTAGGAACTGAATTTTGCATAATATGACCCCTTTAATAAATGCAGTCACCAAAGTCAATAATAGTTTTTTTTGCATCACATGACTGGTTAATTAAAATATTCCTTATCACATCAGATATGCTTGTTGACATGTGAAGATATTCACAGAATAATATGATGTGGTATGATATTACCCTACAGAAAATCTACATGGATTGAATATTGATAATAAATAAACATTTAAAATGTTGATTTCTGCTAAGACTAATAGATATTAGAGGAAAATATTCCAATTGTATTTGCAGAGCATTGAAGGCTTTAAGTTATCATAAGCCAATATAAAGCCTCAGCAGTTCAATAAAATCAGATCAAGAGTGATGAAGCCTCATATTAGATTCAGATAAACCTTGGAAAACATTTCAACCGAACGAGGACTGTGAATTTTGTCCAATATCACTTACAATGAAAGCACATTAAACAGTCAATGGTCTGTATGAGCGGGAGAAATGATTACAGCAAGGCAAACCTGCTTGAGTATGCTTCTGGGCACCTGACGGCTGTTTTAAGGCTGAAATTAGATTGAGGAAGTGGAAAACTATTTTCCAGTGCGATACCAGTGAAATATCCCTACTTTAGTGATATATTTGAGAACAGACATTCAACTTGAAGGTACTTGAAATGTCATCCTGCATAGAGAAGGTCAAATAACCAAATGAAGCAACAACACACGTTTAGAAATAGAGGCGAACTTCAAAACCTTCCAACACAGACACTCTCAGTATATGAACAGATTACTTTGGATGGATTCTTGAGCAATTCACTAAATATTTGGCGATTAAAGTCGGTATTCCCAACATTTTCTTTTAAAACAAATGTATGATATATTACGACCTATTACTAAATAAAATAAAACAACTGATTGAGGCTTTGATCCAGTGATGAAAGGTCTCGCATTTGCATTATTATACGCCGAGTTACATCAGGGCCCGTGGCAACATTAACGGGGAAAATCAGGCAGCTAATGACGCAATTTCCATCATCTGTGGTTCTTCCATCAGCGAGGTGGAGCTAATGTGACTGACTCTGTCTCCATTTCGCTTGCGTGAATGAAACTCTCTCTCTCTCTCTCTCACACTCTATACGTATATATATACTGTATATATATATATATGTATATATTGAACTGAGATGACACATGTGATCTTTAAATGTGTTAGAATCAGAGTCCAAAAACATGCTTCCTACTCGATATCGCCTTATTCTTTCAAAATTTTCCTTTGAGTGGTTGCCACAGTGGATCATCTTCTTCCATTATCCTCTTGTCTTCTTTATCCTCTTTCCTCACACCAGTATCCTACATGTTCTTCTTCACTGCCTCCACGAAGCCTCTAACTCTTCTCATATTGCTTGGCAACTCCGTCGTCAGTATCGTTTTTTTCTCTGCGAACTCTCGCGATCGTCACTCCTACAGACATAACCAAACCACCTCGATCTCATCTCTCTCAACAATTCTCAACATCATTATGAAAATACAATAAGTGTACATATGGAAAAACAGTGCAGTGTGACTGAAACCTTGATCACTTTGTCTCGATGTGAGACTGAAGGTCACAGTGTTCCAAGGCCAGCAGAACTTTCGTCGTTAAATATCTTTTCTAACCTTTTTTCCGGTTTAAGTAAGCATTGTTGTGTACTCTGCACATGTTTGTTGCCTGATAATAAGCACAATGATTTTCCATTAGACTTAAACAATATCTTTTGAGCAGAGCAATCCGAACAAAACAAAAGTTTTCTGAAATAGTGCTGTGTGGCAGTGTGATCTCTAACCTCTCACACTGCAAATACCTTGTCTTAAACCAAACACTTTTTGGTGGAATATAACATTTAGATTTTTCATACTAGTTATATGGTTTATATTTTAGTTAGGTATTTGCATAAAGCTCATGTAACTCTTAAATAATCTATATTACAATCACTATGGATTCTGTTCTAAAAATGTTTCTCTGAGAGTAGCAGTTTGACCATCCACTTTTTTTTATTTTATTTAAATCAACAGGAAAATGGAAAAATTGTATCCCCTGATCCTGAGATAGCCCTGAGATCAATACATTAACATGTTTTCTATGACACAGAATCCTATGGAGAAAAAAAAAAAAAAAAGGTGTAATGTCATAATTAGACTCATTCATAGCACGGATGATGCAGGTTTTCTATTCCCACTGTTTGCAAAATGGAATATGGAAAGTCAGTCGCCAGTAAAATGTTAATGCAGCAGGTACACAAACACAATTATATCGTCTAGCACACCCTCTCTACATCAACTTGGGAACAGCAGTGGTGGATAAATGCAAAATGGGAAGTTTAGTGCAGACATTGTGCCTACTGCGCCCTCAGCCTGTCTGCCTCAGTATTAGTTTAACTGCTCGCTAACGTAGAATTAATTAATGAGAGCAATAAATGCTGTCCCACAGGAGCGCCCAGCCGATATGGGAATGGACTCAACTCACTTTTAAGTGTATAGATCGAGGGTAAGAGGAGAAAGAGTGTCTGTTTATCAGCAGCCTACCCTAAACTTCTCACACGATGTGAAAGTTGGGCTATTAACTCCAGTGGTAATCAGCATATGGGTATAGTTGTGGTTCAATCCTGCACTCGTAGAGAATGGGATGTGTGGTGTCAAACATATAATGTGTCATAGTAATACAGTTAACTACACGTACAGAAAGTCATTGTTCATCACAAACCAACCAAAGACCCTCAGACTTGGCTCCCTCGTATATTCCCTCCTCACTCACTCTCAGCTCAGTGGCACTTCACACATATGACTGTATCACCTCCAACAACAGCATTATTAAGTTTGATGACACGATGGAGTCAGACTCCTCCACAACGGCTTAAAGGTGGGAGGTCATCGCAGCCGGCAGTAGGAACGGCGTCGTCACATGACTCGAATTCCACATGTCCGAGGAGCTACCCTGGACTCCTGGACCACGGACACAGGAGCAGTGACAGAGATGCTCAGCAGGGACGGCACTTACTGAAAATTGTCAGGAAAAAGCAACTGAAACAGTGCCGGATGACGTCCTTTTATCGCTCAGCAGTCAAGAGTGTAATCACATATTGCATTTCGGTGCGGTTGATGTGGAGCTCCGCTGCTGACAGGGAGTCCTCAACACTGTCCAGAGATTGGATGGCCACTGCCCTCCCTGCACGAGATCCCCAGCTCCCGCTGACTCAGGAGAGCCAGACCCATCCTCAAAGACCCGTCTTACTCAGTGTGCTACCTGTTTGGCCTGCTGCCCTCAGGCAGGCCCTACAGGCCAGTGAAAGCATGCTGCAGACTCATAAACAGTTTCTCCCACTAAATGAACAGTATTCAATAATAACTTCAACACAACAGCGTCAAGCCACGTATACCAGTTTCCATTACTGTCGCACACAGTTATGACTTATGTTTCTCATACATTGACTTCTGCTGTTATTCATTTATCATTTAACACCTATACAGGTGCAATAAACATCACCGCCATGTGCCGTACTCTTCACATTCATACTCATATCTATTGTATCTATTGTTATCAGAAAAGCCTCATTTGGATGATTCTTTGCTCCTAATCAGTTTTATTTATTTATTTTTTATGTATATGCCTTCTTGTATACCATGACAGGTAGTAAACGCATATAGCAATGACAAAGCATACAGTTACAACAAAACTTTGTAATTAAAAGTTAAACTATAAGCGTAAGCACAACTTGAATGGTCTGAAAATTGAGTCTATCATCTCCAGATATTGTTATATAAATTGAAGCTCTTAATCTGAATTATTCAAATATTTCCAACAAATGTCGTTTTTTCACCATTTTAAAAAAGATTGTAGAAATAGGTGATTGAAGTACGTCTGAATGCCACACCTAAGTGGAAAATGAGGCTAGGTAAGCGTGATCGTGCATATAATAAATCTCTGTGTGTGTGTGTGTGTGTGTGTGTGTGTGTGTGTGTGTGTGTGTGTGTGTGTGTGTGTGTGTGTGTGTGTGTGTGTGTGTGTGTGTGTGTGTGTGTGTGTGTGTGTGTGTGTGTGTGTGTGTGTGTGTGTGTGTCTTTAATAGGGTATTATAAAGTCTGATAAAGGCAACACCTGCTGTCTCACTGACGTTTCTTTTAACTGCTGCCAGAGTACGGCTGCACTGCAGTTGTTATCATGTATGCAATGACGCCTCCAACAAACCTTAATCCAAAATATACAAAATAATAGTAGGCCAAAGTCCAATCAGCCGCTTGTTTTCCATAAAGCCATTTTGATTGTGTGACCTACAAAGGAAATGAGTAAAAAGCACAGCAGGCTCGTGTTGACACAAACTCCTCACTGCAAGAACACAAACTCTATTGATCCTCTCTGTATTTAACCCTAACTATACATGCAAGTAACAGCGGGGGGTCAAGGATCTTAATCAGAGAACCACCATTGTACAACGTTGCAAAGTGTGCGAAATACAAAAAATAAAAAAATAAAAATCCCTTTTCAATAAATCTAACTTCTGTTGTTAGATGACTTACTTGGATTGCTTTAGTCCGAGTAAGGGACGTGACACTAACACCTGAGAGATCAGCGATGCTGCAGTGAAAACCCGTTACTTTATCGTGACTTTTCGCCACACTGCGAAGGTGAATGTGTGAAAAGATGCACGCTGAAGCCTGCAGAAAGCATGCTCCCTGAGAAGTGACAGGCTTTTAGTCTGAAGAAAAAACACAGACAGAGTTTCACATCTTTGGGTTGTTTTAGAGAAGCAAATGGAGCTTAAAGTTGAATACAACAAAATTTAAGGGGGTAAAAAAAAAAAACATTTGGATCTGCGGGGGTTTAACTCAGAGTTCGGTTCAGTTTGTGGTTGTGCTGATAGTGAAAATAGACATAATTTGTCACTTTGTACTCAGGAGGGTATAAAAGCCCACACTTAAATGATACGTTCATATATTGCGTGTAATTTTGCTTAAGATGTTCAACTTGTTTTCTCAAAAGACATTAACTGAAATTAAGACTTTTTCATGGTGTACCGCTGCCTCTTTACACTAAAACAGAGGGAAACGTTTGGGGTTGTCAGCATTTAGAGGTAATTATGCATTTTACTCATCTGGCCCACTGGAGACTGGGCTTTGGATGAATGCAGCCGAGAACTAAAATTAATTTGACTCCGCTGCTTTATAGGTTTCATAAAGTTGGCTTCGGCTTCATCACATTTACATTGCTCATCTTTACTTTGTCACTTGATCGTCTGTGATTAAAATAGTGCAAATTATGGTTTTATTGATCCTGTAACCTTAAAATTCATGATATGGGGTTGCTGTGGAAACAGTGAAGGAATCAAAGTGCCTGATGGTTATGGACAATAACTGTCAGCAAAATAACCTGGAAAAACAACCACAAAAACAAAACGTTATAGACTGTGTTGATGGCATGACTACCCTGTGTGTGCATATCTATGGTTCTACCTCAAACATTTCACTGAATTTTCTGACTTCATTGCTGTGACTCTTGTATTTTCTCCTTTCTCCACAATCTCATCGTTTAGTCGAGTGTGCCTGCATACTCCTCAGTGTTTATATTCCTTTGCAAACGTCTGTAGGTACAGCTGAACTCACTCATACGGAGCGCTTTTAGGTTAATGACATGCCTGTTCTTCTCTTACATATATCTGTATTCAGGACTTGGAAAAGACTTTCAGCCATCTCTATAAATACATTTGAGTTGTCGATGAATGAAGCCCAATCAATGCAGGAAATTACATGTACTTGAATGCGGGATGGTAAACTATGAATCTTTTCAGTGACGCTGAGGTGGACTCTCAAAGTTAAACGTCAAAACATCTGCTTGTTTATTTGTTGCCTCCGTGGCGTCAAGAAGATTGACGTGGTGAATATGAAGGCGTCATTAGGAAGTCTAACATGACCTGATTAACTTGTTGAAGGCACAGACTACTCAGAGACTGTTTGGCTCTCATATGGAGGGAACATATAGAAAAACTTATACAATACTACTTGCTTTTCTATTATTTTGGTTTTCAACCCATTCGTCCAAGAAAATTAGGACTGAAGATAGGATTGTGTCAAATAAAAGCTCATTGACACATTTATTTTATTCATTAAAAAGTTTTACTTTGGGATTTTTTTCTTTTTCCGAGAGCCACCTGTCATCATTTAAATAAGTGAGGCACAGAGGTGACTAAGTGCCTGCAGACATAGAAGCTATTGGATGTCCATCAGTGATTGAGCTCATTTTGGCGGTGGATCTCTAACTGCAGTTTATTATGTCTGAAATGTGACCTAATTTCAAAAAACTGTAACAGAGAAGAGGCTCAACTTCAATTTTCAAGCACATGAAAGGTATTAAGGAGGCAAGATAAATCATGGTCCAGGAGCGAGAAAAAAACATCGGATGTGATGCTTTCGCGCCGGGGTTGTAAATATATACAGCAGACCGTTTTCTTGTAGTAATTAATTCTACCAGTTATGTTGGCGCTCGAGTAAAACATGTTTTAAAATTGAATAACCTCAAATGTAATTACTTGAACAAAATTAATTCCAATGAAGGCTACACGGTGTTGTAGTGTTTAGGAGTCTTTCCTTATGGTGAGGAAACTTCGGGTTCAATTCGGCGCCTCGGGGCCTTTCTGTGCAGAGCTTTACATGTTCTTCTTGTTTTAGGTTTTTCCCTCCAGTTTCTTCCCATTATTCAGAGATATGTTTGTGGTGACCTTCGTCCAGAGGTCAGCTTAGATCAGCTCCAGCCCCCTCTGAAGGCGACGAGTGGTGAAGTAGAGTAGGACATGTGGTCAGATGGATGGATGAATTGTTGGGTTTATAACAAGCTTTGGAATAAAAAAGGAAACATGATTTTATGGTCCATTTCCTTGACTACACATTGTAAATCTGCACACATTCATACTTGCCAACGATCACACTTTGCAAGGCATTTCTGTTTCTGTAAAATCTACTTTGGTGCAACTTTTTACCAAATTTAAAGATGTTACCCATGTGACAAATATCTTCTACTTTACAGACCACTAATCTACATGCATAATCAATTTTGTAGCATTACATTTCTTTGAACTAAAGATCACAGACTGAAATAGAAGAAGAAATGCTTTTATTTCAACATAAATATGTATCTTAAACTGATTAATGGTATATCAAAGACCACTATACAACATGTGATATTGTTTAATATTGTTGTTACTAGTGTAAAGGTTTTGAGAACAGCACATAGTGCACCTGATTTACAGCAGCTGTGACTTTACAATGCTTTTTTTTTTCTTTTCCATTTTCCGATTCAGTTCCCACCAGCAGCATTTCAGAAGAGAAGTTCATTGACTTTTCCTTGATTTTTCTACTTCTGACTTCTGCCCTCCGGCCACTTGGTAAGAAATAACTTAGCCCGTCAATCGAATTGACATTAAACAAACAAAAAAAAAAATCAATTAGTTTAGCATCTTATGAAATTAATTGCGTTTCATCATAATTTTCATGTATATTTAAAATATTCTGTCATTTTGAAATTGAAGAGTCTGAATGAATTCAGCCGTCAGTTTTGTGTATCATGTGGGTCGATATAATCAAACTACTTGCATTATTTATTTTGCATCCCTTTATGAAAGTAATTTCGAACATGACCTGTGATAAATGATCTCGTTTCCATTTTTAATTTCTTAAATTGTATCATAAGCTTCAACCAACACATGGGCACTAGATTGCCTCTCCTGCAAACAAATACTGAAATTATACACCTTATGCGAACATACTTCAATGATGCACATATTTGGGCCCAGAAAAACACTTTTGTTTTCAGAAAATCAAAAAGAAACCTTCATTCCACTTTCCAATTCAGTTGATATTGAAGCAAATCAAATGCAGAATGGAGCTGCCAAAATGAGTTTGTCCGAGACAATATATTGTATAGCTTTTCATATTTACATACATATACTTCATAGTGTGCAGTGGCAGCAGTGCAGTTGATAGAAATCTAATTACAGTCCTATAAGACGTACTCAAATACCCTTCCGTATAACAACGTGAGATTAGATCAGGCACTAAACAAACATATTCATTGCTTCCCAAGGGCACTACACGATCTGTTCTAGATCTGTAATGACGACGTGGAGGAAGAACGGCAGAACAAAAGCCTGCAGTTCACAATTTTAAATGCTGATGAATTACAGGTCAACAACCTCTCAGTGCATGTATGGGTGGACACATGGAGGGCAGGACAGCAGAATGGGCTGGAGCAATTGTGCTGTACACCGTAATCTGTGCTTACCAGTGCAGCGCTCTGTGGCAGGGAGCAAATAAATCTGCCAAGCAGCAGTAGATTCATAAAATCCCTCAGGTGGCTCTGTTCATTTATCTACATTTTCCAGGGCTTCCAGCTGCCAAAAGCAGGTGGCACACTTTGGCTTGGAAATTGACTGTTTTTAAGATGTAGAGCTCTTTAAAGGGGCAGGAGAACAGACAGGGAGACGCTGGTAGGGGTTTGAAAGGGTGGCAGCGGGGTATGGGTGGCAAGGTCGTACGGTGAAGGGTATGGAGTGTGAGGGAGTTCCATAATGCAGCCTTGTAAGGCCCCTACATCAAAATTGTCTCGTTCGAAAGATAAATTGAAATGAAAATGCCCCCATTTCTAATTTCCTCCTCTCAAATTCAATTTCTAGATTGGTGGCACACCCAGGGAGTAAAAGGCAGTGCCTGTGGGGGGCGGGTCAAACGAGGGGAGGCAGACGGAAAGCACGCCACCAGATAAGAAATTATAGATGGAAATAATCTGTGGATCTATTTCCTCTCCTTCTTCCCCTGGCCTGCTGCAAATATGATGTGGTGAAGAGGGAAATTAAAAGTCACTATGATGCACCTCATTGCAGTTAGCACTTGTTGGGGACCGAGGTGCTTCATGGGATTGCACTTGGGGCCTCAAACAGCTGCTAGCCAACACACACGCCGACTGACTGCTTGATTCATATTAATGCACTCCTAACTTGAAAAAGCATTCAGACTTTACTCTACTCATCCCTGCACCATACCAGATAATTAAGTTTAGATTTAGTCAATTTGTTCAGATAATTGACTAACAAATATATTTTGCTTGCTCCTTTAAATTACTTATTTTTTTCCCGCAGTATATTTTGGTACTTTAAGTAATAAATAAAATATTGTCTTTTTTCGATTTATCTCCAGGGCCTATGGATTCCTACCACAGCCCAGAAACATGTGATTCAGTCAGCTGTGATTGGCTCTGGCCTCTGCACAACCCTGAATTGGATAGAGCAGTATAGAAGATGGATGGATGGAAAAGACATCTAGGTTTTATACATGCTGTTCTCAACAAGACCCACATTAGAGTGTCGTTGTGGGCAGCATGTTAGCCTCGCAGCTGCAGCAGCTTCAGTTTTCTATCTGTGTCTTTTACGTGTTCACTCAGGCACAGTATTGAACACAGGCTGACCAGGAATCGAACAGGTGAGATGATAGATTAGGTGAACTGCACAGTAGTGCTTCAACGATCAGCTTGTTTGGGGATATCAATCCATTCTGTTATGTAGTTAATTACTTTAGCATACACACTACCAATATGTTAAAATTGGCTGAATAGTGAACTGTGATTTTCGGAAACATATGATGAGAAACTTTTAAGTGGCCTTTTTTTTTTGAAAATTCTGTTTCAAGATCAAGCTGTTATTTACAAGATCCAAATCACATTTTAAAGGAAGGAGTTACTGTAAGAGTCTCAAAAGTCTTGCTATGACGCAGCGGAGTCTGTAATACACAAACATCTCCATAGTTGCTCTTGCTCTCAGGATTTTTGCATTTAATTGCATTTCCATTTGAATTCAACCGTGGCTCTTCTTTGCTGTCAGTTGCCTTGAAACAGAATGGAGTACAAGGCGGAATGAAATGAGCATAAGCAAACATGGATATGAGTTTTCAAACAGCCTGGCTCACTATTCCTTTTTTCAAAAGAGCTTAAAGATTGACATGAATAACTTTGATGGATTCCTCCACTCGTACTTCGAAAAATGATGGACTACATACAGCACATAAGGAGGAACGCCGATGAAAGGCATTCACGATTTTCAACGTGCATTTTAGCTTAAAATCATCAAGAAATTAGGCAAATTCATGACCCTCTATTCAAAATATGAATGTATTCACTTGTCTATTTATTGAGGCATGAAAATATGTCTTCTGCTTTTTCTGTTAAGTGAAGTAGAGTATCACCATCTGCCTAAAATGTCCCTGGATGTCGGTGGGTCTTGATGGTCTCTCCCAACACTGAAGGCGTTATGCAGGAAACCAGTGTGATTACACATCATTAGAGGCAGTGCAGTGCTGCTGACTATATTTTTTAAGAGCAGGTCAGGGGTAAGTAACAAGGAGAAAAGTGCACGATTGGCAGATTTCTCCCTATGCATGTGGTCAAGTCTTGCAGCATCACATCATGCACACTTTGACACTGCTGCATTTCTTTTTTTTTTCCCAAACAGAAAAATGCCTTCAAAGCAGAATCATCTTCTTAAAGGAGAAAAAGTTTTCAAAAACATCCCAGCAACTAGAACATAATCTACTGCAGAGCTATAAACTTAGATGCTGTATTCTGTTATATTTGCAAATCTTTGGTGATTTTAATCAATTAGTCAACACAACGGGGCAATGTGCTCCATTTGGAAAGTGTGTGTGAGTTTTGGACTCATTAAAAAAGCAGCATGAGTTGTCTGAGTTACCCAGCTTTATCTCCAAATAGCTGATGTCCATATGGCAGACAACAGTGGGAACGATATAAGAGGCACACTGACGGCTATAAAGATCCACAGCTAAGAATAAAGCTATGGTATAAACTAATTCATCCAACTTTTGAACATGTGAAGTTACAGAATACAATGACATCAAACAGCAGATTGAAGCTGTAGAGACCAGCCGTTGTTCTTAACTTCACATTCACTCTTCACCATTCTGCAGGACTGGAGCAGAAATTTTAATTATTCTTACATTTATAGAAGCTGAAAAAAATTATTATATATAAACAGTAAAATATCATTTTAAATGTAATTGCTTTTTTTTTTTTTTTTCCTCTTTAATGAATAAACATATTCCAGGCTGCATTAGATTTCCTCATCCCTCTTCAAGTATCCAATGCAGATGAGGTGCTCATGAATGTATGTAATTCAGTGCTGCAGAACAACAAAGCATGTTATCAAGAGTGCTGCAGCTCTTCCTCCATACACGCCTGTAGATTTGTTTTACCACTGTTTTGACAATGACTTTGGAGCGGTTTGATTAACGCTGCAGTAAATTCCAGCTAATGCTTTAGTTGCTTACACTGGCCGCTCATTGGGAGCGATACGCCGCACTGAGTTTGACACTTTTAAATGCTTAATGTCATAATCATTTTTTTTTTTTTCTTCTAAAAAATAACGAATATTGATATGCTTTGAGCCATTTTGGTCCTCCAAGAGAATTTAATTTTACAAATCCTGTATGATATAATCCTTGGATGATAAACTTTGAAACTGCCCCTGCTGTGATCTGAGGATCTTGTATCCAGTAAAAATGATAAAGACATTAGCGCCACTTTTTTTCTGTGAATTTAGTTGTTATTGTTCATTTGTCCACTGTGTGAGGGGGGAGAACCAATACAAAACAATCACAGTGTTTACATGATTGTTTTTATTTGTCAATCTGATTGTATTATTTGCGAGTGAGCGGTCATAGTATTCTGTACACGTCAACACTGACAAAGCAGTGAGACTAACGGGTGGGTTTGTAATGCATAAATATCATTCAGTGCTGCCAGTGGATGACTCCCATGATGCTTTGCACTGTCACGTTGGCTGTTTGTGACATCTGCGCATATATGATCCAACTCGTAATTTTACATGGAATCCCACCCGTGTTGAAGATGGATTTGTTGTGGAAAGTTCAATTCTCGATCTCTCCCTGTCCGTGCCAAGCGTCAGTGTCGTTGAGTCAGACACTTGCTCTTAATGGAGATAGAGCGCCATGTGTGGCAGCCACCAGCATTGTTGTGTTAGGCCTATAAATGTGATTAACAATGTAACTAGCTTGAGGACTGCTGAAATGAATAAAATCCAATCAATTTATCATCACGTGGTGACGCTACGTAACAGCCATGAGCACAAAGCTTAGACAGTGGGAGGCAATCTGATGGACTACTGATGTACCTGGAATCTGACGGTATCATAAACAGGGAAACACTGCTTCCTCTGATTCAATGGTCGTTCAAATCTGATAGGTCTAATCTAATCAGATAGAAATGTTTACGTGACATGATTTTGATCGGATAAGTTATAGACGCTACAGCAGCTGCAGCTACTGACGCCCAGAACTAAACTGAAGATAGTAGCGATGCACATAAAAGCACACTAGCTTTCTTATTGGTGATGAAATAGTATTTGCTGATGAGTTTATGAAAAACATGCACATTCAAGGCCGGAGAAACTGTTTTATGAAAAAAAACAAACAAACAATCTTTTGCCAATTTTAGTATGGTGAATCACACAGTCGAGCATATTGTGGGGAATTTTGTGAGTGAATCAACTAGAATGTAACGATAGCTCTTTTCACCCGAAACCAAGGGAACATATGGAGTTGTTAGTATTTGCAGTAATCATGCTTGCTTCTTGAGATTAAGCTGGGATACTAAATGAGTTTTAAACCCTTGTTTTTATTCTGAGCATCATTGTCACATTATCAATTTATCTTAATTTTTTTCTGGATTGAGACCACATCTGTACTTCTTTATTGACGAGTGAACTTATGAGCCTTTATCTTCAAATGATTTTCTTTTTAGTTGCCAACGAACACAAAAAAAACAACCCTTGTCTTCTGATAAATGTCAGCATACCTGTTCAGGTGGTCTTTTGTCACTCATTTTTTAGAAGCATTCTAGTTTTTTTTTTTTTTTTTAAAGCCCTTTCCAACAGGTATTTGCATACCGCCACCCGTTGCTGTCCGCCGCTCTGATCATGACATTCTGCCGAACACTGTGGGAGGTGGTGGGCCATGCTGTGGGCATTAAAGTCACACCAATACTCTCAACCATGTGTTGCAATTTGGGAATACCACAGTATATAAAAATGGAGTCATGTCCATGTTAATGAAGTTGTAGCTGCAGGGCTGAAGAGAGACATTAATTCCCTGAAGTCTATTTTTAGATTCCTCTCTTCGGGTCCTTTTGTCTGGAAAACATTTGTGGTAATAACTTGAAATGAGTTTGATCTGTTAATTTCAGGAATCATATTTTGATTAGTCAGATTTTTTTCTTTTTTACTGGCTGATACCAAATATTTGAATATTTCTAAATGCATTTACTTATCTTACTTTAGTCACGGTATAAGATACACGTTATGAGGTAGCGTGAAATTAGTATCAGATCTACAGTTTGCAGTCACAGAGTTTTACAAGTATGATTAAAGGGGAGCTCCGTTCCCTGTCATGCCAGCAGTGTGGAGAAACAGCTATATGTAGCATGTCAGAATTTCCACGGCAAACCGTTTAAGTTAAATGGCTGCCAGGATGTCCAATTATAATGTTGAAAGTCCACAATCTTATCGGGGGGGGGGGGGGGGGGTGATTGTCTAATATCATGTCTCGCTGTTACACTGTCATGAACTGGGTTATTTATGAAAATGTGCTCTGACCTGCAGATTATTGCAAGGCTTCCTGGGAGAAAATAAAATCGACAGCTATGGAAGTCATCTGTTGAACACTCAATCTGCATCTTTAAACATGCCTCACAGGATTTAAGTGGATGTAATTACAGGGTGTAACGCGTACATTTTCTACCCTGACTGGGCTGCTTTTCCAATTTCTATATGATATTGTAACCATTTTCATAGAAATGGGAATGGGAAAACAAAACAAAGTAAATTGTCTACATGAAATATTCAAACCAGGAGTCTGCCCCTGTGCATTCATACTGGCTTTGAGCTTAAAATATTAAAGTTCTTATAAAATAGATGCCGTGTTTGCAGGTTGTTTGTTGGCTACAAACGATTTAGCCATGCCCGCTAATTTTCCAATTAATTCTCCTCTGCCTGCACAAATGTTCTGATCTGTCATCATCAATCATGATCAGTTTTATGGTGTCTCCCATTGACCCCGTCATCTGGTCTACCTGCTGCTGCCCTTTCATATTCTTTTCATCTCATTAATTTAACAAATTTCAGTTGTGTATGTTTTTGACAGGTTTCATTTTCTGTCTGAAATTTTAAATGGTTTTTATCAGTGTGGGATTACGGACTGCCAACTCATGCATATATGTAAGGCTGAGTAAACAATGCAAGGTTAATAACGCTCACTCAGACGTACAGCGGCCCGCTCGCTCGCTCACAGATGTGTGTGCAGACATTCACACACATTAGTGAAGACGAGGCTATTTAAAGAGGAATTAAAGGAAAATGGAACCAAAAGCAAAGTGACATATACATTTGTGCTCAACAGCAGAGCTGGCAAGGCAAACAAATCACAGACACAGAGGTTTTGAACTATGCAAAGATGGATTAATCACCTCGGTATGAGGAATACAATATGCCAGCAATCAATCAAGCTGTGAAATTACCAACTGTGACAGCAATCTATTCTCCTGTTTAGCCCCTTTTGTATATATTAATTCTTGCGGTCAAACCACCTCCACTTCAATCTGCTCCGCTACAGGAATCCATTTGGGCATTAAAATGGCCTCTGGCAGATATCCTTTCACTGAAAAGCCTTTTGAATCCCTTCTGTTTATAACTTAACCTTACATAGAACCAAGTGACAGGCTGTCAATATTGGATGCTCTGCACAATCAAATAAACAATAAAAGCCATCTTATCCAACCCTCTAAACTAAACCGCAAAGTTTATTGTTATTAGCCTTGTATGTGCACTGATTTATAAAACTCATATTTAGTGGATTGTAAGAGCTTTTTTAGAGAAATGGCGCTGGCCTTTCAATTTACGCGTCAGGTCAGAAAACACTTCAACGTAGCTTTTAAGATTATCAACAAATAGTTTTTATTTGGAGGATTTTCTTTCTTTCTTTCTTTTTTTTTTTTCTTCTTCTTCACCCGGGCTGCATTGTGATGCAGTCAGTGGTTCGATTGAGGGCACTGGACATTGTTGTGAAGAGTCTGCATGCTTGCTTGTGCATGGTTATGGGTACTTGAGCTTGAACACACAGTTCAAAAACATACATGTTGATTATGGCCTTAAATTACACAGAAATGTGAATTCATCAATGCGTGATTGTGATATCTTTCTTTGATTGCCCTGCTGGTGACCTTTCAGTGGTGTATTTCTCTTTTGGCCCAGTTAGCTGGCACTGCTTCCAGTGTCATTAAGGTGGTTAAAACAGGATGGATGGATGAATGGTTAATCTTGAGTGACTCCGCTGTACAGTTACAATCGAACTGTACTGTCTCTTTGATGACTTCCACTCAAAAAAAGCTTTGAAATTTACCAGGAGTGGTTTTGTGAGCTCACCTGAGCCATTTAAATTCAAGCTCCTTTGTTTGTCATATTAGATATTCTAACTCTCTATGTGTGTGACAACCGTTCACATTATAACGTTTCAGTCTCACAAGTGAATCATTCTGTAACACATTGCGGTGGCTGTTGTCATGGTGATGCACTATGACATGCCAAATCATATTACTTTGACTTTTAATTTCATTATGCTTCCTTGAAAGTGCTAATTACACACTGAAGTGCAACAATTTTCTCTAAAATAACATAGCAACTGTTATTCCGCTTAAGCAAGTGTAGTTTTTTGGGGGGGATGCGGTAAATACTCTCAAAATAAAACTTACCGGTAGTTCATGGGAATAAATTTGTGTCATGCTGGTAATGACGCTATAACTCTGTAACAGCATACCTGCTTGCATCAGGGAGGAAATTAAGGTTCACAAATGAAACTGAAATATTAAGCAGTGAGTCTGTAAACATAAATGTTATAGGGATTAATCAATAATTGACACAAATGAACCTGATTTGAAACTTCACGATTACTCCTAGTTAATGTATGAGAATAAATTGCAACACAATCGTTTCTCCTCATTGTGAGTGATATCACAAGATATTTCCAGGAATACATCATTAAAAAGACTTTTCTTCTTCCAGCGCGAAGGAGAAAAGTCACATTTCATGTAAAGCTGCATCCCCACAGCATCCCTGAGTAGGTTTTTATTTATTTATTTCCGGGTGTACATCAGCAGAAATATAAATCTGACTGTGCAGAAGGTCTTTGTCATGTTTCCACACGCGTCATATAAATCACCTTTTTAAGTACAGTACTGGTTTGACATAATCAGTGGATTAGTACTGAGAAAATACGGAACAGCAACATGGTTTAAGTGTTGTAGTTTAAATAATGTATGATTCCTTTCTCCTGTATATCCTGGATGTGAAATATCAAACTGCGAAATTTGACAGACTCAAATAGCACATTTCTCTTATTCATAAGTAAACAAGTCGAATCCATTGATTTTCAAAGCAAGCTCCTTGATTATGACTTCATTTTTTAAGCATGGTTGATTTTTAAATGAGGTGAGGGAATTTGAAATACAACAGGGAGTCTTAGGCTTGTCAAGGTTGCTTGCATGTACACATATATTTGCAGGCTGTGCTTAACGTGGCAAATGGCTTTTGATGCACATTTTGATTTACATAACTTCGGAGGAGGGATGCGGTAAAGGATTCCCTCAGCACCAAAGGACATGGAAGATACTGCGGTGTATTAATGACTGCCTCTTCTCCCCAGCGAAGAATCAAACAGAAATTTCAAGCAGGACACACAGAGAGTGAGGCCGGGCAGGGAGATCTGACAGATTTCAGCATCACACACAGTCTGCCATATTCTATTACTGAATGTGGATTTGTAATACCATGACCTTCTTTCCCTCTGTGATACTCTCCTGTTCTCCTTACCCACATTCCAAGAAGTAAACGTACACAGACACACAGACCTTGGAGTTAAGAAACAGCTTCTGCTAAATCTTGGACATCTGGCCAGTTGGGTGCAGGACTTGGATCCTGTCTGTTGTCATACAGCCCGGCTTCGAACCACTCAGAGGATCAATAGGCAAGGTTTGCATATTCACTCTTCCTGGCTCTCGCTGCACAAAGCCCCATCATTTACCCAGGCCACATTAGCAGTGAGATAAGAGACCATGTGTTTTCTTGCACAGCCATTTGAAATGCAGGGGGGATTTATTTATGTTGCCCCCATTAATATCAAACATAACTAATGAGGTGTGATTATCCTGTGTGCTTATTGTAATAATGATGCGAATCGCAAAATAAAAACGAGCCATCTCTGCTGGCGAGAAAGGATTGGTTTGCTTTTCAGCGTGAGCGTCATTCTTAGCTTGAATGTATTCAATACCTGTGAGCATTTGTTATTGCCACAGAGCAGTAAATCAACTGGAGCACAGAGGAAAATCTAACAACAAAACAGCCCCCACCAGGAGCCAGTCCAACGCATACTTTCCACTGCTGTATCATAATAATGGGACTTATCTATCCACCCAACATAAACACGACACAATACTCTATTATCAGACATATAATTGTGTTGCACCATCGCATGCATGTGCTGCCTCGGAGTGTAATCAATGTGGGATGATTTAGACAGCACATCTTCACTAGTGTGTAATTCACACGTTTGTTTTTCCCTCTCCCGGTGCATCGCTTACCTGCGTCACACTATACACAATTTGTGAGTCGATAATGGTCATTTTTCTTCAGATAATTAACAGGCCCAACATTTATTTTGAACGGACAGCCATGTGTTATCTACTCTGGCTCTGGCTTTGGTTCTTGTTCAGAAGTGGATCCACATTCACTGACTCACCAACACATTATGACACATGAAATGAATAACACTGATCATCTTTGTATTATGGAACCTGTCAGTAGGTGGACATGCTAGGCAGCAAGTGGACAGTGTATTCTGAAGCAAACAACATAATAATAGTCATAATCAAATATTACCTTGTTTACATAGTGCATTTCCTGCATGAAATGCAGCTCCAAGTGCTTCACAATATATAAAGGCAGAGATAAAAAAAAAAAAAAAACAACAACAACAACATTAAACTTTATAGACAAGCATAATGCTTTGAAAAGGGCCAGATTGTAATAGCTGGATTTAAACATGCCAAAAAAGCTCTTGTGATGTCTTCTTGGTCCGTAGTAGTCAATATCAATCAAAAGTGATCCAATGAAGGAGGAAAAGCCTTGAAGGTTATGGTCACCCAAGGCTCACTGATCTACCAGGGTGCTCCAGTCAAACAGTCGACCTTCGTATTTCTAAGTGCTGCAGAGGTTGATGCTGGATCTGCAGGAATAGCAGTTTGTTGCACGGGGCTGCGTAGCCACAGACGATTCAGGGTGCCCTTGCTCTGAGTTATACTTTGGCACACACCACCTACTTAAGTAGTGGTGCAAATCATGTAGATTCTTTCAAGGAAACAGTATTGCTTCCTTCCCATCATTTGTAATTGCCTCAGTGAGTCAGGACTGCATGACTGTTTTGGCAGCGACATGACCATCAGGAGGTGGTCATAATGGAAAGGCCGATCGCTGTAATTCTGTTCAAATTTGATGTAGCAGACATGTATTCCTGGATTTGGAAAGGCCATTGCAGAAATATTGTTCGAGGTAGTTCTTACTTGGGTTTCTTCAGTATGGCCTGTATGACTTTCCACTGACAACATCACGACACAAGGCATGAACTTTGTTCTCACTCTCAAATATTTACAAATTAAGCACAATTTCACATTTATTTATACATTTAAGGTTTATTATATTCATTGCAAAAGTGTAAAATACCCATGCAGCAGGCGTAGTCAGAGAACTTTCAACAGAAAAGTCACTACAAAAACCAAATTAGTCAAAACATGTTCCCGGTCACCATGTTAACCATGTCTACAGTCTTTACATTCAACACAAGAGTTTGCCACTTCGTGCCCTGAGAAAAAGAAAAAAACATGTCAGAACAAATAGTGTTAAGAAATCCTCTGTTTCGTGTGTTGAGTAAATATTCCAAGTGACACATCATATTTGCTTGTGATGCTTTTTTAAGGGACAAGAAAGGCTCTTAAAACAATTGAGACAGATGAATGATTAAAATCTTAAAAAGAAAAAAGCTGAATGACATTTGACAAAAAAATGTATTAAGTTTACAAGGCTCTACTTTAGTATGTCAGTGCATAATTTATTTGCTTGGTTATTATTAAAGCTACTGTTATTTATTCAAACCTCTTCAATAGGTTAAATATGCAAATACTTAAGTTAGGGAATTCAAAGTTGTACTTATTTACAGCATTTGTATTTCAAACAGTGAATCTAAATTTGAGAGCTGTAGATCGGGATGTAGATGACCTGTTACAGAGGTCATGACACTAATCCAAAAAGTTGAGCATGGTGAAGAAAAAGAACAAGAATAACAAAGCGTTTTTTTCATGAACTTTTCAAAACTGTAATATGCTGGGATTTGATTCAGAGCACATAGTATTCAAACTGTGGTGTTGTTCTGTCGTGCAGTGACAGGTAATGAATGGAGGGGAAGAAAGGTCTTACCTATAATTAGTAGTCTTACTAACGTGTTAAAAATTGTTTGCCCATGTGCTTGTCAAAGATTGTCTGTCGAAAAAAAGTAGTCGGTGAATTGTTTACGTTTTTAAAGCCACTTTCTGCATTAGTTTTTGCACAAATGCACAGTGCATACATTTTTCAACGGTATTGCACCACAAGACCTATTAGGCAGGAGTCGGAATGGACTGTGGGTGCAGAAAGTGCTCGACATTAACATGGCAAACCAAAGATTTGAATTCCATCTCCTGCCAGCTGTCAGTGCAGCATTTACTTTATACCCTGACCACATGCTCCCCCCTAACATTAAAGGATAATTCTGGTTTATTTCCTGGCATATTTCCCAATAATGTGGATGTTGCAAGCACGAATGAATATGTAAGGTGATTAGGTCAGATGGCGAGCGTTCCCGCATGAAGATCCCTAATGCACTTAACATAATGGCTATTCCAGGTGGCTCATTTCTGTGTACACTTTTGTTTATACTCAAAACATTAAAATGATTCATGGAAAAAGACCATCTTTTGGAAAACTGCAGGCAGCTTGCACGAGATTATTCAATATGCCCGCCCCCCCGCCCCACCACAACTCTCTATAATGGAGATGAGGAGTGCAAAGTTAGCATGACCCACAGGTTCCCAATAATATGATGTGTGCCAGGATGAAATATAATATTGTTATACTTTTAATAAAGTAATAATAATCTTTCAAGCCAAACATAACTGTTTTATATAGTTGAGTAGTCTCGACCTGGACTTTTATATATTTAATTACATATGTATGGATTTTTGTATCGCAGTAGTAATGAAATCTCTTGAATGAAAGTGTTGCTGCTCAAACAAAAACGTCAGAGTGCTATGGGTCTAAATAAATAAAAAAGGCTTTGTATTCAAAATGCCCCAGGCTCTATTTTGAGTCATTACATAATTCTTTTATAAAATGCCTCTTAACCCGGTGTTTGAGCAGATTTAGTGAAACTGGTCTTTTATCACTGCACTAGGCCCTCTTCAGCTTCCTCTTCTGCCATGTCCATTTTCTGTTCCCCTCTGCCACATTCAGGTGGTTTGATGCTTTATTCAGCTTTTTGGCCTGCCATTCCGCTGCGACAGATGAGGCCTTGACACCGGTCACAGCTCTGTACCCAGCCTTTCTCCTCTCCACTGTCAATTTAAAGCATTTTGCCCTTTTCTTTTCTTTTCTTTTTTTTTTCTCCTACTTCATCCGCCTTCTTTTCTCTGCTTCTATAGCACGACTAATTCAATGGTGCTTCTTTTCTCTATAATTCTCTTAATGATGAGATGTCTTCATGAGCAGTTAAAAGAGATTAACCACAAACAATGTTTTTTATTGTTTTTGCAGTGATTGTGCGAGACAGACTAAGTGCCGTGCAGTCACACTGGGTTGCCTCACATTTATCATCATTGTTATTGTGACCTTAATAATATCTCTTTGATGGCGTGGTGTGTAATATATGCAGTGATTAATAGTTTGTGATTATCTGTTCAGTCAGTTTTCATCACAGCACTGAATAGATGTCGAGATATTGCTTTATCTGTGACTCATTCTGGATATTTAAACACATCCCTTTGTAGATTCATACTAAAACTGCTTAAGTTATAAATGAATGAAAAAAGAGAAAAAATAAAACATATTGTAAGCTCAAGGCCAAGTGGATTTCACAGATGCTTTGCATTCCTCAAAACTCTCTCCTTTCTTGTCTTAACAGCCGGTCCTCCTGCAGTGCACAGTCATCAGTGGTCATGAATATATACTGTAGATGGACACAGTGGTAATGGGGCTCTTCAGTTTGCTGGACAGGGGAGGCTGAACTCATTTCAACTCTGATAAGAAATGATTTTGATCATGGGGAGTTTGTTTCTGGGCACACGGCCTGGTGAGGAGCCTGAAGGGTTATTGCGGAGCACCTTAGGTTTTCTGCTTCACATATAATCTTTGACTTGTCATGTACGGAGGGCTGCAGGATATTAGTTAAACATGCAATGTGCAACAATTATATCGTGATATGACTTACAACACATGAACACTTACGAGTATAAACAAGTATACAATCATGTATTTGTGCTTTTGCCTTAATTGAAAAAAGGAAATTAACATTGGTCTTGATGCTACGGCTGCTCTGTGTATCTCAAGCCTGTGTTCTGTTTTGCCTGCTGGACGCCGTTTCTTCCCATTGAGAAACATTCAGTCCCCAGGCGCTGTTTGACATACTGATTGCGAGTCAAAAATACAATGGACGGTTTTGAAAGGACGCAAATTACTTCAACCGATGATGTATCTCGCAAGATCGACCAATTTCTGTTCTTATCTTATCAATCAATAGAACTCCACTGTGCTTTTGAGAGCCTTCCTTCCTCAGGATGCCATTTCATTGACTTGTTTTTTTCTCTGTGCACTTCTCTTAGCTAAATGGCATTGTGGCATGAGCAGTCGCTCACGAGGAGGCTTAACGAACATCAGGCGCAGAGCACATGCTGGAAAGAAATCGTTCTATTAATTAATGGTGTAATTAAGGTTTTGTCATTGACGTGGCACTAGCTGACAGGGATGGATGGGGTACTTGGTCCTGCACCATGCAGTCGCGCATTCGATAATGAATGGCAGCTATTACCAGCACGTTTGGGTGGTGATGGGGCCACCTGCAAAGGCTTGGCTTCCCCACCTCTCCTTGCTCTCTTTCCTCCCACAAGCCCCTTTATCTGCTCCCAACACTTTGGTTTCCCATTTCTGACCTTATCCTTCATTTAGCATCCTCCTAATTTAATGCGGTCTCTCCCATTGTGTTCACGCAGATTTACTGGACCCTGCTGCTCTAACTGCCTGAAATTAATGTCAGGTAATTTAACCAGAGAAATCTCTTTCCCCTAATATTTTTGTTGGTAATTATTGTCACCATTTCACATCCTTTATTTAATTCGAGCTGGGAAAAATAGTCATGTTGTGTTAATGCACAGTCCATCTGGGTAGTTTCTGTCTCTGGCCAAGACAATCTGTCCCACAGTTTAACAGTCTAGTGTGCCTGGACGCCCCCAAAAAATGAGAATTAAAAACATTTCTGAGAATATTTTAACTGAGTGACTTCTAAACCCAAAAATGCCCAGATGTATGATTTTACCTCTACAGGAGGCTACAGACTGAGCCAAATTACAATTAATTGTAGTTTAAGGCTTGGACATTATATTAACACAGCAGCTGCAGCAGCTTAGACTCTGATTGGACCTTTAGTAAATTGAACATTTACAGGGTTACCAAAGCCAGTCATGAGGTTTCCAAGTTGTTTTCAACATCTCTGAAAATGTGCATGAATAGGTTGCTTCAGTTCACAGAGGCATTTCAGAAAGCAGCTCACTGCTGAAGTGCATCAAGAATGTATCTTGGAAGGGAAATCACATTTAAAGTAATGAAAAAAAAAAAGGTGGCTTTTTAGATGCAGCTGTTTTTCCCTATAAGCCATCTGAAAGCCTCTAATCAACATCAATGGTTCAGTCTTTAATTATTAAAATCAAAAGGATGGCATGTAATATTAAAACATCTTCAGGCACTTCACAGTTGTGGGATAGGAGGAGGATGGTGGTGATGATGAGAGGAGTGAATCTATTTCTGAGATAAGGCGATATTTTCATTTCCTATCATGGCTAAGATTGGATGGGTTTGGAGCCATACTGTACTTTAAAAGTCGGTATGAAAATGGGAGTTCTTATGATTTATGAGAAGGCTGAATTTATTTTCGCACTAATGAACTCCTGAATAAAGCAACTGATTTGTCAGTATCAAAAAAAAATCTTTGTATATGTCAGTGCAGATGTACACATTCACACCACCGATAGCACCTGTGACACTTCTTTCCTTTTAAGCGGTGTGTGTGTGTGTGTGTGTGTGTGTGTGTGTGTGTGTGTGTGTGTGTGTGTGTGTGTGTGTGTGTGTGTGTGTGTGTGTGTGTGTGTGTGTGTGTGTGTGTGTGTGTGTGTCTGTGTGTGTGTGGTGTGAAAAGCAAAACAGTTTGAGGCGTCCCGCGTCGCGGATAAGATGCAAATGGTAACAACACAGGCTGAAATTTAAACCTGTGCTGTGATGTAACTGCGAACTGGCGGTGGGAAAACACCGAGAAACAGTGCTACCAAATGCAGCAACAGGTGCAAAAAAAACGAAACCAAACAAAAGCAAAGGAACAAAATCACTGAACAATAAAACAACGTTGTGAATTCAACTTTATTTTTAAGAGAATAGACATTTGGCATAGTGTGTCCTCACTATGCTGTCACACCCTGCTGCAATGGCCTCATATAATTCTACAGTCAGATTGATAACACTTTAGTCTGCTTTTTATGACACAAAAGATAACTTTTAAAGCAAAATTACTTACTTCTTGCTTAATGTCTGCATGCAAAGCAGTGATAATGTAAAGAAAACATTATTATTATTATTATTATTATTATTATTATTATTATTATTATTATTATTATTATTATTATTATTATTATTATTATTATATTTGGACACATGTAGGCCCAGACCAAGCAATAAATAAAGAATTTGCCAGTAAACGCGAGAGTCTGTGAAGACTCAAAAGGTTTGTAAATGAAATGTGTAGTTGAAAGAAGTGGCTTGCTTTGAATGAGTACTTCCACATGTGAGGATGGAAAACCCAGAATGTTCTGACTCAAAATGTTGCTGGATCATGAGGATTTGGAACTGAAGGTGTTTTTCCGTGGAACCTCTTCTACCTGCGCTTGAGTAAGCCATGCCAAGATATATGCATTATCTGATCGATCCGTATGATCTGTTTATGGTTGATGTCTGTGAAAAATGTATTTTCCATTTCATTGACAAAAGTATGACAAATCAAAATAATTCAGTTTGTAATTTTCTTGGGGAGCTGTTGACCAATGACAAATCCATCCAGCACCTACGTATCTCTAAAGCCCGCTAATTTCCTAAGCATGCATCGCTTGTTCATTTTATTCAGATCCCCCAAAGTTGTTATTTTCATTCAGATCTCAGTTTCCTATTTGAGGTTTTCTTGAGTGTTTTCTCCATTTTGTGTTATTGCTGTGCTTATCACACCTCCTCTTGCTGTCTTTATTTTTGTGTTCCTGTGGCTACATTAGCTTTAAATGACCTGAAAAACACATTATGGTCTTTTATCATAAGATGCCGGGGCAATTTGCATTGATGCAAATAATATGTGGTGTCTGACACTAAACTGCTTTTCCCTCTGGAGAGAACAGTCATTAGGGGAGGTGTTCTATAGGCAACAGCAAGAAACATAGACAAAGATAGTTTAAGCGCTCGTTGCCTGACTTTTATGAAGGTTTATCCATCATAAAAAATAATAATCTCATCTCTGTTGCATCAGTAGTTTACTGCGCTGTATATATCACATCTGCCACATAGGTTGCGCAGTATATTGTTTTCCCATTGGTTACATCAGACGCTGGCTGTTTGTCAGCACATATCCTTATTTTTTATGATCACTCAAGGTTACCCGCTGCTTGGGATTCATGACAAGCGAACCTGCTCTGTGACCTTTCCCTGCATCTTATTCTTGTCAAGTGTGTACGTAATATCAACACTCTGATACTGCCTGCAAAAAGGAAATTAGTCATCTCAGGAAATCAATCATCCTCATATAAATTCCTTTATCAACTTGACCAGCTTCCAGAGGAAATATCACGGCAAAGCGATTGGACTTGTGCTCTTTTGCTTTAAAGCTTTGCTATTTCCTCTTTAAAGTTCTGACAAATTTGCTTATTTGGTTGGTGGGTTTAGTCAGAATTCACATGACGAGCTGTATTTAATTTCGCCGGAGATGATTTTTGTAAACCTCTTAAAAAGTAATGCCACAACTTTGCGAGACCGCAAGTGGCTTTCGCAGGCTAAGAAGAAATACACAGAAAATCCAAGTACGATGGTGTCAGGAGTGAGTCAAACACAGGGCTAAAGCTGTTCAAATTTCAATTATCCTGTATGAGGTAAAAGGAGGAGAAGAAAGAGGGATGAAGCGGAATGAGAAAAGGGAAGGGGGGGGGGGGGTTGTCACTGAAATGCGAGAGAAGCTATATCAGTCTGATCAGTCATCCGTCCTCCTCCAATCTCCTGATAAAGCAGGTACTGCAGGAGGTGAAACGATGTGTATCAAAACCTCATGAAGATCGATGGCATCCTTCTGCCAGCTTTGAGAGAGACAAAAGAGAATGAGCGCAAGAAATAAAAAAGAAAAGAAGGCTATCTAAATTGGTCAACACAGAAGTGACATCGGCGGGGGAGACGGAGGAGATTGCGGGCTATTAAAAAAAAGAAGCGTGCGAGGCGGAAGGAGGTTTTATTTTTTCCACAGCCCGTTAACACAATGCCAGGTGATGTGGTAAATAAGTCCCGGAGAAATGAAAGAGGGCTATAATCAGAATTCAGTGGGATCTTGAGCCAGGTGTGTTTATGTGCACAGCGCTTAGGCAAACAGCGGAGCGACAGGTGATATCAGCTTTAAGAGCTTAACAGGCCTACAGATGTAGAGGTCATGTCTTGGCTTCACAAACACACGTCGGCTATAGGAGACCCACGATTTCCATTTTCACACCTGCCTGTAGTCATTATCGCAGAATTTACCCACTCGTTCTCGGATTTGTGTTTGTGAAGTTAACATTTGGGGGGGGGAAATAAATAAATAAATAAATAAATCATCAGCGGTAAAGTTTATATCGTGAACTCGGGCTGACCGACTGTCTGTTGCAAATACCAGTCAGGACTATTTCAAGCTTGAATTAAAAACAAGGTGGATCTTTCTGAGCCAGTAGAGGATTAATTAGGGAACAAAATGCAACAACAAATATATGTAAATGATGGTAGGGGAAAATCTTTTTTTTTTATTTTTTTTATTAAATGTAAATGAACTTATTTTTAGTGAAAAGCTAATGTTATAAGAGCGTAATCGTAACTAAGCACAGAGAAATCGCAAGATTTTCAAACATGTATGAAGCTATTTATAGATCCCAGATGACTTTTGTCATGAACCCATCACTGCTATCACATGATTCTAACCATTTACATTGTACAACGGCAGCGCAGTGGTAATTTACTCTTGAAAGCTAAAGCTATTTTCTTGTCCTACAGGGAGAATATGAACTTATCACACGTGGTGGCACAACAAATGTTGCTTTGTCTCCACAGTAATGTGACTAATGCGCTGCGAGATGCAAAGCATACATTGAAAAATGCATGGATAAAGAATGAAAGGCAACATATCTGTGAACCGGTAATTCTTTAAGATGCAAATCCATCATGTCTGTTTTATTTATATTCAAACGCGTGCTCCTTTTGAGTTGAAGAGTATCTTTCACTGAATACAGATGAGAACAATACAATAAGTAATTTTCGTTGAATTCTTTCTATTTGGCCGCTTCGGTTTGCGGCTCCTTGTGTTGAGCGTGCTGGCTCACCGTCACAATGTCATGGCTTACTGGGACACCTGAGCAGAACAGAGCCACTGTTAATGGTATTAATGACACACTTGCTGTTATGACAACTTAGGGAATCTTGTGTGAAATAGGCTTGTTGTTGTTTACATTTCTGCTTCTTATTTGCATGAAAAAAAAAAAAAAAAAAAAAAACTGTCCGGTGCCAAATGCAAGGAGCCAAAGTAAATCCTGCTGGCAAAGCTCCTTTGGATGAGACTCTTATTTGTGTTTAGCTATAGATTTCTGTAAATGGTCAGGCTAAAGAAGACATTTTTACTTTCTGAATTTCCTGGGTGAATATTCAAAACAGACACAAGCTGGCTTGCGCTGTCGCTCAGTGGGCATGACGACTGCATGTTGTTACGGTGCTTGCCTGTCGTGTTTGTTCCAGGTTCCAACTGCCATTGAAGGAAGTGTCTGTCGGGTCAGGTTGGTGACTCTGAGCTGTGGGTTTGAGTGTGTATGTGGGTGATTGTCTTGATTCTTCGTAATGACGGTGCAATTGACCGGCAACCTGTGCGAGTTGTTTCCCCACTGCAGTTGTCTCCAGACTCCCAGCAGCCCCCGTTTGGATGAAGTATAAAAAACTGACAGATGTCAGGAATCACATTTACAACTATAGAAGTCCATAACGATATTTACAGACACCATGTCAATTTGCAATCGATTTCCAACTTCACCACTCTCATCTCATCACAATATTCCTATTTTAAAATTGGGGCTTCAGAACATTTCAGTTGGTATGTTCTTCCTGTGAGTGTGTTTTTTCCCCTCTGCACGGAAACATGTATTTAAGGATAATTGGCGTATCTAAAAATGCCTGTAGGTGTGAATATGCGTGTGTGTTTTGCTCTGTGATGGACTGTACCGCTCAATCTCCCCGTGACTGTAAGAGAGGACACGTCAGTATCTATCTGTTCTCTTCGGTCTCGCTGAAAGCCACTGCATAGCTGGACGATGATGGCAAGGCTTTCTCATCACTGAGTTTTGCCTTGTTATTCAGAAGACATCAAAGTTAGAAGTCCCTTTAATGTTTTTTTTCTTAATACTAGCTGTTACAAGGAAACAGCGTGATCCATTTTGAATTTACCGAGGCACAAGATGAGCTTCGTGCCGTGATTGCACTGCCGCAGAATTTAAGATGGAGATTAGCTGGACACACACACACACACACACACACACACACACACACACACACACACACACACACACACACACACACACACACACACACACACACACAGCAGTGTCTTCAGAGAACAGTCAATTATTAATGCACAGACTCTCACTATTATATTTACTTTTTCCAGTTCAGTGTTGCCACATGTGCCACGCAGCTGCTCCCTTGTTGAGCCTGAGTGATTATCACAGATGGGAGGGGCTGCAGCTGTGTGGGAGGAGCCTGTTAATAGGCCATGAATCATAAACGTAGCTGCATGCAACACAAAGGGACACCAAACCCCCAAGCAAAGAGCAAGCTGTGAACTTTTAGTTGTGCTTTGCTTTCAGAGGGGGGGGGGGGGGGGACCTTCAAAATGTGTGAAACACATTTTCTTAAAACTTGTGAAAACGTTTGTGAATAAAAAAAAAAAATTGCATTTAAAGGAAAGAGAAATAGGTGTTAAATATTTTTAATCCACTAATGAAAAGACTGTGTTTTTGGCATCACCCTCCCACAGAATGAGATTGCAAATAAGTATGTGTTTTAAGTACAAAAGACTTTTGTTATGTGAGTGATGACTGGTGATCTGCCAACTCTGGGCCTAACCACTCTCCACATACCCAGACACAAGTGATGGGAGCACTGTTTTTTTGCTCACTTTCCTCAGTCAATACTTAGTAAAAGTTTAATTTTTTTGGAAGTTGCTGATTATTATTTTCACGGGGAATCATGTAATCGGAGAGTGTTAATTGTCTTTGCTCCTACCCTGCATGCATGGCTGATTATAAACAGCAACAGCAGAAAAACAAGTGTGTAAACCATTGCATGGCTTGCATATTAGACATTCATACTTGTGACCACCATCTCTTCAATAATGTAGGATTTAGAAGTTATAATATTCATGCATTTCTACTTTCTTTCTTAAGGTGAACAGTAATTAGATGAACCAGACACAAGGCTGCATGGCCAAACAAAAGCACAAAACTAAATTTAAGAATGCCAACTCGCTGAGCCACAATATATAATCTTTTGGCATAATTGTAAACTTCAGCTGAAGGGGAAATTTATTCTTTGCCAAGTGGAGCACATTGCATAGCCCTTGTGATATCACATGGGAGCAAATCATCGCCCTCTGTTTATAATGTTGTTTGTTTATGCAGATGCACATTTGAGTGCCTAATGTTCAACAAATTTCACGGAGCCATTCTGCACCAACCATTGATTGTTTTTAGTCAATTCCATTTACATATGCAGTGATTGCCGCATGTCTACATGTCTGCACAACAGATTGTGTTTCACTGCCATTACATACAATATTTAGGCAATGATGGCATGTTTCCCAGTTATGACACGAGGGGATCTCAGAATTAAATGACCATGATATATAGATATAGTCTTCAAAGATGTACTAATGGTTTAATAGATGGTACTTTAATATATCATGGTTTCTCATAAATTATGAAGTAATGACTTGCCTTCAGCTAAGTGATGGAAGTCCAGCAGTGAACAGGGACAAAATCAAAATGAACTCTTCGCTTCACACTCATGTTGCACCCGGTGGTTTTATTTTTTGTGATGGGAATTTGAAAATAAGTGAATTATTTTTTTTTCTCCCTCCTGTGTGGGAACAAGTTTGCTTGGGCGAGTTGCCCGGTTAAGGTCTATGTATTGGAAACAGTAATCTGGCGTGCGCATGCTATTTGGTCAGTTTCCAAGATACCTCGACTCTCACATACTTGCTCTTCACACCTTCAGCTCCACTGCTGTGGGAGCCACATTCAAAGTGTATGCCAAACGCTGTCAGACAGCCGTGGCTCTGATGTTGGACATGTAGTATAATCTATAGATTGTGATTACTCCCCTACACAATAGGATTTCATTTTATATAACCAATCACGTCTTGATGAAATACTTGAAATAATGTGTATTTATTCCATGCGAAATAACAGGTCTGCTATTATGCACCTGCGGATTATTCATAAACAATTTACAACAAAAACATGAAAACAATAATTAAATCAAAATGAACACTTGCTGTCTTTATCATATTTCCACAAGTAAACCACCCCCCCCCCCCCCACCCCCCCCCCCCCCCCCCACCCCCCCCTAGGCTGCAGCCTTAAACCTGTCGTGTACCAGGAAGGTGAAGGAGGGAGTTGTTTGTCTGCTCAATATTGCAGCAGACCAGTCAGCCACAACATGGATCTGTGTGCAAACACTTCTGTAATAAGAAATTTGTTTCTAAGTATACCTCTGCCGTCTCCAACAACAGTCTAATTTCATGGTGTGTCGTGTTTATTCTCTCAAGATGTTTGACCCTTTATGGAACAATTCAAATTTAATTTGTGGCAGGAAGATCCAAAACACAGCAGACGCAGAGTCACACAGTTAAGCCGCCTATATATGGGAAATCACTGTGGGGGCACAGGGGTCTGATTTGTTGGAAAAAGCAGTTTATTTATAAGGGGATTTGTGCTGATCTGCGCATAAACACAAAGCAATGGTGAGACTATTATGCTATCACAAACCATAGTAGAATAATGTGTTTTTAATTACAGCATGTGGTCCCCTGGTTGTATACACCATTTAATGGGTATTCATAAGAGCAACTTAGCTTCACAATAGTAGAACCTGTGATGTATTTGATCACCTCATTTACCATGCTTGCTGGCTCCAGAACGAGGGATTAACGCTGAGGCCTACTTAGAATCTGAATCCCAGCAGTTTCAACACAACAGAGGAAGCCGCTGACAGATTTTCTCATAAGTGTCATAAACAGTATGAATAATGTCTAAGATACAAACGTCCACATGGATCCTGGATGCCCAGACAGTGCAGTGACCCCAAGACTCCTCAATGTAATCCTGATAAAACAAGGGCTCAGTTGTATGATCGATCGTGCTGAGTCCAGTGGTGAAACCCATTATATTTCTGCAGAGCTTTCAAAGTAACGTGTAGCATGTAGTTTGTTCATTTTTAAAAACACTTTTTAGTCTGTAATCCTGCAGGTGTAAACATGCTGTGTAGGCAGACATCTGGAAGATGTTTTGCTCTTTGGTATCTTCAACAATCGGGGCTTGCGCTCTTTATATGGTATAGCACCCGTGATTAGCATGTCCTATGCGATTACATTGTAATTGGATGGTGGAAAAACACATAAAACCCAGATAGAAATGCATCCAGGAGGCATTAAAGACCCACACAACCTCCGGAGGTTCATTATGATACAGTCTAATACAGGGGACAATTGCAAAAAAGACCAATGAGTTGAATCAGCACTTGACCCATACATACAAATAATGAACATAACCAGTTTCAAAAAATTCATCATATGAATCTGGCAACTGGACGACACCATGGTGCCTGCCAAGCAGTCCTTTTGTTTGACATTCTCTGGCAGCGCCGTTGAGGGAAATATTGCTCCATAATTAACATACCATTATTCTCACACCATTTTAATCATCACTTAACATTACAAAAATGCCAACGCTTCCTAATGTCAACCCCGGAAATGTAAGGACATACCTGTTTTTTTCATGTATATTGTATTTTTGAAATGTCCTCATCTGTTAAGTTTTTTCGAATGAGTTTTATTATCATTTTCAACTTCTTTGATTATTATTTTATTGTTTAAATCAATGATGAAATTAATTATAGGCCAAACAAAATGGCGCATTTTCATTACTACTTGTTCAAATGGGCTTCGTGCTTTATCTAGAATGTACTACAGCCGTCAAATACTCCTTATTTCAGACTTTCTCCTTATTGCAACTGTTGTTTTTATCCAAAGTACACAGGGGTGAAGGGTGGTAGCATATGTCCCGTTCTCACTGGTCTTAATGCTGTTCTTACCTGTGGCTAAGCAATAAAGTTTTCACTCCGATCACAAACCTCCCATTGTGCTCTCACTCTGCTTTATCCAGAGAAAGATCACATGGACTCACTTTACCGTGTCTCCTTGAAATATCACTTTTAAAACCTCCAACCTGATGCTACATATCTCTTGAATATTATTTCTTTCTTGAAAACACTTTTAGGTGTCATAATTGTTTTTCCCATACAGAGGATGGGTGAAAACACCTTTGGTAAATGTGACTTGAAAAATGTAAATGATATCCACCAATTATACAATATTCTCACAACATGTCTATCCCACCTGGGCAAGAGTCTGGGTTGCAATATGTGGAGCACAGGATGTAGGGATTACTCTTGCAGTGCCACAGTTGTAAAGTATAGTAGATAGGGATCAGGAACTTACTCAAGTAGGCTACTCTCAATAGAGGATGCATGCATTATTTAAAATAATTGACTGTGCGATGAGTCACTATGCAGGGCGGCTAAGGAGACCATAGTAACCAGTTCCTTACTGAGGTAAGTGCATACTTTCAACACTCCTGTCAGGATTACTTCTGTCATTTATTGCAAATCATTTAGCTGTGATAAAGGTGGCAGCAGAGGCACAAAGAGGAAGTGAGCAATATCAGCGCCGCTATACTCTAATCATGATCAGATCGACAAGGAGACGGGTCTTCATTGTACCTGTCTGCGGTGCACTCAGCTTGATGGGCTTCTGTCTGGCCCCCGCAATTGCTGCCTCACAGCAATTTCTTCTGTTTAATGACTCTAACAGATTGGAGATAAACAGGTCAATTGGAACTGTTCCCCAATAATTTTTGTGCACTTGTGCTAAAGTGAACAAAGTCAATGAGTCCAAGACTATAATGTATCTGGTCCTTGTTAGGATCAGTTGAGGAATGTGTTCAGGATTACTTAGAGGATGATTACTTGCCTAATATGCTGGTGTTATTTATGCAGTCATTATTTGTGATGTGAGAATTTCAGTCTGATAGTGGTTCTCAGCACTGCATCGGTCCGGACCGTCATATTAGGTCACCAATTGACTGGGTTTGTATCCACATGGGAATCAATCCAATTAAGTGGAGTCATTTTCTGAAATTTTCATCAGCACCAACATCAGTTCCATACTGGTGACTGCTATCAAAATGATCTGTATTTGAGATTTTATGCAAATTTGCAAAGGACAGGAGACTTAAGAGATAAATATGATGGACTTGCTGAACATTAGCACATTGGCTTTGTCCATGTAACCATGTTAGCATACGTAGGTTACATTTATTGCAAAGAACAGCTCTACCTATAAATACAGGCTTGCAGAGCAAGTGTGATTACTTTTATTACAATTGCGGCTATGCAATTATAGATATGTACTTTAAATGTATACCTGGACGAGGCAGATATTTATGACAGCTGCTATAAATGATTCTGAATTATAGTTTTCAGTTCTGTCTTTTTTTAATCAGATGTGCTTTTAATGTGTATATTTGTGCTTGGAGAACATTAAAGTTTTCCAAGTTTACTTTTTAGTCCGGGTCACCGGTGGAGGCCATGGCAGAATTCACCACTTTTCCCACACTCAACTGGACTGGGAATCCTTTTGCTTAAACTTACAGAACTCTTTAATCAACTGTACAAATATACGTACAGCATCTTTAAATGAGTGGGATGGAAATAAACACCCTCTGAGACACATATTCTCTGTAAATGCTGCAACAACAGGAAAGGAAAAGTGCTCACCCACCAGCTCGCCGCTCTGTCTCTGCATCACTTCAATTGCTTCAAATTGACAATGCACATTTTTCTATGTGCAAAATTGTATTACTAAGTTACTATGCCATCATTACACTTGACACGCCAGTCTGAACTTGCAAGAAGATTAATTAAACAGAACATAGAAAATCTCTCCTTCCTATAAGCCGGCTAACTGCTATTTCCAGTGTCAGAAGTGTTAAAAAATAATGTCAAAGCTTAAGAAAAAAAGAAGAAAAACATGAATATATGAAAAACTGTAGTATCGCACTGGTATAATAAATGGAGGAAACAGTGCAAGATGCATTTGACATTTTCTCTTGTGCAATAATTTAATCAGTATAATTTTATTGACTGAATTTATTTAGATTTAGATTTACTAAAATTGACCCACAGATACTAACAAAGGTATCAGTCAAATTGCACACTTTTTGGAGAATATAATGTCCTTAATTTTTGCAAGTTTAACATTATGACCTGATAAAGTGACTTTTTCAAACATTCCAATATGCTTTTTGAATCTTTAGGATCTAACTGAGAAAACAAATGAGAAAAGTAAACACTTCAGCATCAAGTAAAACACCTAAAACTGAACATCTCAGTCTCAGTACGACTGCTTAATCTCTTATTTGTGTGGTGCAAAGTTTCCAGAGAATGCTGCTTGTTGATTATTAATCAAGAATAAACAAGAAGCTGTCCATAAGGAGGTCAGGATAAGGCAGGTGCAAGAGCTGTGCAGCAGGTGACAGCAATGAGTTACAACCGTCGTTCATAAAGTCCACAAAGTTGACATCATGATCCGGAGATAGCGAAGGCAAGAACAACCTTTTAAATGGGAATTGGTTGGTCGAATGAATATTGCATGAATACCTGATGGAGTCTTCATTGGCTGGCTAAATGCTGTTGTTCCCCTCATCCATTATAAATTCACCCAGCAGAAAACGTCTCACAAATATTACCTAATATTAATTGGTATTCCTCCAAGGCTGCACAGCGCACTGTGGTAGTAGTCAGTAGATCACAGTGTCATGTTTGATTCTTTACTTGTGGCCTTTTTCTGTGGCGTTTGGATGTTCTCCCTGCATTTTCTTTGTGTATCTGACTTCATCCCACGATGTAAAAGCAGGCTTGTTGGATGAATTAGGGACTTTAAATTCTGTGTATAGCTTAGCAGTGCCTAAGGGTACAGGCTGTAGGCCAAACTGGTGGTTCAGCCTCATATAGACCTGTACCTTCTACCTGAGGGCAGCAGGTGGACCAGGTGATGCACCAGGTGGTGTTGATCACGCCCGATGTTATGCACTGGATAAACTATGCATAGAAGAAACAATTTTTCCTCTTCTTCATTTTATTATTTATGTCTCCTCACATTTGTTGCCACCTGTGAGTTTTCAAGTCTTCTCAACCCTCCTGCATTTATATACTTGGTCCTGCCACAAGTTATGTTTTAACCCAGTTGAACGGTTTAAGTTAATTTGAGATCACTGTCAAGATCCTCTTGTTTGTTTGTTTTTTGTTCAAGTTGCCCCTCCTTAGCACTTGCCTTAATGACTCCCCTGTGAAAAACACAACAGGAGAACAATGAATAAATAGATTATGTTTTCAGATTCCTCCTGTTCACAGAGATAACACACTGTGATTTCGGACTTGGATGCCAGACAGAATCCTCATTTCATGTGTGCCTTCTGACTTCTCGGTGTGTGCGCAGAATAGACATAAGAAAGCCCAGGTTGGTTCAGAAACATTGACTAGACTGGCAGAATACCAAAAGACTGACATCCAGCTGAAAGAAGAGGCCATGAATTCACGGCTTGTGAGTTTATTATGAATGTTTTATGGGAAGAACACATTTCATTAGTCAACAGTTGTGGTTACATTTTGCTGATGCTGGCGTGTGGAACCCATAGACTGTAATAGATGTAATAGAATGTGATCCTCAATTAGCGGGGAGAGGAAACTCATTAGGAAACAATTACAGTCGCACATTCCTGTGAATCCCCCACAGAGCCGTCTTGTTGTCTTGAGCAGTCTAGTTGTCCCGCGTTGCTGAATAAAAATCTGCAAAGGAGCAAAGTGAAATGCATCACTCTGCACCTGTGATTCCTCCAGACCACCTCTGCCAGCCGCAGCCCCTTAAAGGCTAGAGGTATAGATTAAATCTAAGTATTACTATTATGGATAAAATAGAAAATGGTTTTCAGTTCAAAGTACCTTGTTTTGCTTGTTTTGTCGACCTGGAGGTGGATGAGCAGTGGAAAGCGAATAGGAGGATGTTGGGGATATTCAGTGTAATTTTCTTTAACAAAAAAAGGGTCATGGTTAAACCTAATGGATTCACAGGGACTGAAAATGATATTTATGTTGCTTCTTATTGAGAGTATATCATTTCTTTTTTTTAACTGCTCCAGGTCCAGATCCACAAGAGTGGATAAGTACAATGTAAAGTCCATGAAAGACGTAAATGACAATATGTATGGTAGATCGGCATAAAGGCAGACCTTCAAGACTCCATACTTAGGCTGTACAAAAATCAATCGAACACAATTCTCAAGCTGATATGAAAAAATTTAGCTGTTGCTCAAGAGCTCTTGACAAAGAATGTCAGTCCTAATGTACACAGCCTGTACGCATTTCACATCATCTGTAGATACTTGTAATTGACTATTGTGCAAGATGTGGCCGAATGAGACCTTAGAGACAACAAACATTACCATTTCCTAAACCACTCGAAGGGCAAGGAGCCAGCAGTGTATCAATGAACATACTGTATGAAAAGGCATGAATTAGGCTCATGCCTGAGGTACCCTTGAAGTTGTCAGGCATGTGGTCTTGTTTGCTGTAATTGCCATGAAAACACGATTATTGGCAGTCGCTGTATCAGGCGTCACGCCGTACAGAATGAATCACAACAACAACACATGACACTATTTTCTCAGCAGAATAAGTGCTTTTTGGAAATCTGGCAACATGGCAGCATTTTTTGACATAAATGCATGCAAATAGTGGTGTAGTGGTTTGTACTCTCGCCTCACAGTGAAAAGACCCAGGTTTGATACACTTTCTGAGTACAGATGACATGTTTTCCCTGTGCCTGATTTTAATTTGGCTACAGTGGCCTCCTCCTACAATCCCGAGACATGTTTCTTCCCTGAAAATCACCCGAAGGCAACGTGGTGAACCATGAGGGATCAGCTTGAACCTCCTGCAATGTGAACATTGCCAGTTATAGATGCTGGCTATATGAAGCTTAAATTCCTACAAATGGTAACAACAACAATATAAAGTTTTACTCTCTTAAAGTTACTCCACCATTTTTTTTTTTAATATACTTCCCATAAAAGTATGACTTAACCAACACACGAAAACAAGGACATTACCACTCATTTCCACAAATTTCCAACCCACAGTTGCCCAAATCGGTCACACCAAAGTCCATGTGTTTACAAACAAACCGGAATTTGTAGCCAACAAACTGTGTTTATGTTTTTTTTGCAAGATGGCGTCACGGCATCTCAAGCAAAAATATCAACAGCATTTGACCGATTCAGCACGAAAGAAAGCCAGACTTACTCAAAGAAAGAGTATTCAAGCCACGAGAATAGTCTTAAATGTCGTGAAACTGATCGGCGATCGTTTTTTTCCAGTTGCAAATCGAGATCTCACAACATGGAGTGTACAGACGGGATCTTCTACACACAATGCCTCGCGGTGGTTTGTAAGCGCCATGATGTGAACAAACCAGGGGATGTTTCGCGAAAGCTAAATGCTGGAAATACGTGTTTGTATGAGTGTAATGACGGATTTCCTTCAAGAAATTCAAGAAAGGTATTGACAACATATTAGAGATGCACATCAACAACTAAAACTGGGCCCTAATATTTTCATTATTCCCATGTGGATTCTGATAGAGTAACTTTAAGATAAAGATCACCGTAGCACGTTGTATAACTGAAACACCCCAGTGGCTTTGAAATAACTACACTCAGTGAGCAATTTGACATAAAAGCAGGGGGCTGTTTTATAAAGGAGCAATAAATGAAGAGAAAAATGTTATATGGTTTATTAAAACCTGCAACTTTACCACTTCATGTTTTACTGAAATTAATAAATAACTGAAAGGAATAGATGTTTTGATGATTAAGAGCAGACAAAATAAAGTGCAAGACTCTGATAAATGTTTCACATGAATTTCTTGCCAAGACCTCTGATAACTTCTACTTTGAAAGTGAAAGCCTCTAACTAGCACCTGTCAGCAAATGTCTTTTATTGCCGATGGATCTGCTATTCACACTGATATCTTTTATTGGGCGATCAGAATTCCAACCAAGGTTTATTACTTGGTGTTTGGCGAACGGAGTTTAAAATGAATGTTATTTTAGAGTTAAGTGCTTCAGTTTTCAATGAATCAATTCAAATAGACATTTATCCAATCTGTTTTGTTTGGTCTGCTGAAGAAGTCACTTGAATTACTGTGCAACAAGATACATTTCATTCCTCCTCAAGTAAAAATAATCCAATCCAAATTCTTTGACTTGACTTTGTAATTGTCACAGGGCAAATTTGCCTTTGCTTTCAAGTCTTTTTTTAGACGTGGAAGCAACTAAGATGTGTCATTACTTCAGAAAACACATCATGTTCTGTCATAGTCGCTGCTTTTGTCTTGAAACGTCTTCATGATCTTAACCTGTTTGTACAAACAAAGTAATCCAAGGTTCGGGTCATTGTGGACCAGCCTTATTTTCTTAAGTTTAAGAAACGCTTCCTCATTTTCATTCATTTCCATTTATTTTTCCTTTCTCAGTTGATTTCCACTGGTGTATATTCTCAGCATTAGATTTCGTTTTGGCAATTACAGGACAAATTTACGGCACCTCGTTCTGCGAGAATGAGTCATTCCCTGTTGTAGACCCATGATTAAAACTGAGAAGTGGGTGTATTTTACATAAAAGTGCAGCTGCAACAATGACTGCACACCTACATGGTGATCTTGGTATTTTGCACAAGAGGGTTTTTAAGGGAGTGTATGGCCCGTGTTTTTCCTCACGGTGGTATTGTCAATATGGCTTCTCCAACAATGACATATGTAGCGCATCACTTGGAACAAACGTGTGCAAATGTCCCATTATATGTCATTTCAATTCTTTAGAAAAAGTAGGTCAGATCTATCACCAAAGTCTGAAATGCCAGATAATCCAGGACTTCCTGAGGCTGTAATCTTAATTAATCTCATCCTCATCATTATTAAACAAGGTAAAAATGCATGAAGTCTGAGCTACACTGGACCTTTGTGATGTGCTGACTGTACATCATTATGACTTTAACAGTTCATACGGGCAGCTTACAAAAGGAAAAAAATAAAACAAAAAAAAAAAAAGATGTGAAAAAGTTATATTTCTAATTTCGGTGTGTTATCTCTCAAGATGGCACACGGAGCACAGGCTGCGAGTACCAAACAACTGAACTGTGTGAATACTAAGTGAGTACTTTCTGTACAAAGATTTTAACGACTTCTTCATCCCTTTGTGCAGTGCAACTCGTATTTCATCAAAAAAAAAGTATCTGATCATGAAATTGTAGCAAAATCCAGGATGGCTGGTCGATCCAGCTGCTTTGTACCCGAGTCTGTTTTACATTTTTCATGCAGAATAAAATCAGTAAAATAGCCCAATGAGTGTGCCAATGACTAATTATCCACATCCTCTTGGTAAATGTGAACCTTCTTGGCTAATGCATGACAGAAACTGCCATGTAGAAGTCTGACCTTTAGAATGACACATTAGCGTCTGTGTAGGCATTCTCTTGCCTTCTCCTCTCCTCTTCACAAGTTCTCCTCTCTGCCACTGTCATAAGTACAAGTAGAAACACATTAGTTCAGTGTACATTGTCGTCCCGGTTGGATCCAGTGATCTAATGGTTACGAGGAGTCTGGAGCTATTTGCCCAGCTCTGAATGGGATCAT